>NC_058411.1:76406397-76706397 GCF_002201575.2 Neomonachus schauinslandi
ATAAATAAAAATCTTAAAAAAAAAAAAAAAAAAAAAAAAAGAAAGAAAAGTCTTTATACTTCATGCCATTCTTTGTTTCAAGCACGAAATAGAAAAATAATTTCACTTTCATAATTTTTTGGTTCATAGTAAATTAGTTCGAACAAAGTATTGAATTCAAAAAAGAATAGTATTCTTCATATATCCACTTTCTTCTCAACCCTTACTTTATTTTTGGGCAAAGTTCTGTTCTAAAAGCATTATTTATTATCAGTCAAAAGTTCTACTTTTAAATGGCTTAAACACAGTATGAAAGCTCTGAAGTAATTTAAATCTGTTACCTCCCATGCAGGGACATTTTCTCTGAATTTCTCATTCACCATACAGCAGATTGACATTAAATAGGCCTTGCTGGACACCTCTGGAGAATAATTCATCCAGAGGTAATTTTCAAGATACTGGCTGTGAAGAGTGAAAAAGCACAGAATATTTCATTAGTTACCACCACTCACTATATGTCACTCACCTGGAAGAGCATGATTATCTACAACTTTCTGAAAACTTTTTAAAAACTACGTAACTTGAAAATCCTTCACAAATTTACCTGTAATCTAGGTCACCGCTATCTGCTACCAATTTACTTATAATAACTGTAGCTTTGGAGAATAAGAGTTTATACTTTTAAGGTAGGAAGACAGCAAAGATCACTAACATGTAATTATCACTATCAGAACACTGGGGATATTCCTTATCTAAAACTCTTTATGAAGTAAAAAACCAAAATGATATTATGGGCAATTTCAGAAGACAAATGTATCTGAGACATTAATACTACCTCATATGAGGACCAAATGACTTTCACAAACTAAGAAAGAGACTTAATAAAAAGAAGCATTTTAATACTTAATTTACTAGGTATTCAACATAAGTCAGTTTTCAAGGTAACTGGCATTTTCCTCTCAAGATACCAAAATTTGTATTTTAAGACTGTGGTGAAAATATTCCTTAATAAATTTAAGTATTTCTGATTTCTACAACATAACTTAGCTATTTTTTTAAATTTTATTTTACTATGTTATGTTAGTCACCATTCATTACAGCATTAGTTCTTGATGTAGTGTTCCATGATTCACTGTTTGCGTATAACACCCAGTGCTCCATTCAATACGTGCCCTCCTTGGGGCGCCTGGGTGGCTCAGTTGGTTAAGCGACTGCCTTCGGCTCAGGTTATGATCCTGGAGTCCCGGGATCGAGTCCCGCATCGGGCTCCCTGCTCGGCGGGGAGTCTGCTTCTCCCTCTGACCCTCCCCCCTCTCGTGCTCTATCTCATTCTCTCTCTCTCAAATAAATAAATAAAATCTTTAAAAAAAAAAAATACGTGCCCTCCTTAATACCCATCACCAGGCTAACCCATCGCCCCATCCCTTCCCCTCTAAAACCCTCAGTTTGTTTCTCAGAGTCCATAGTCTCTCATGGTTTGTCGCCCCCTCCAATTCCCCCCCGTTCGTTTTTCCCTTCCATCTTCTTCTTTTTTTTTTTTTTTAAACATATAATGTATTATTTGTTTCAGAGGTACAGGTCTGTGATTCATCAGTCTTACACAATTCACAGCGCTCACCACAGCACACACCCTCCCCAATGTCTATCACCCAGCCACCCCATCCCTCCCACCCCCCACCACTCCAGCAACCCTCAGTTTGTTTCCTGAGATTAAGAATTCCTCATATCAGTGAGATCATATGATACTTGTCTTTCTCTGATTGACTTATTTCACTTAGCATAATACCCTCTAGTTCCAACCATGTCATTGCAAATGGCAAGATTTCGTTTTTTGATGGCTGCATTAATATTCCAAGTTATTTCTTTATCCATTCATCTGTTGATGGACATCTTGGCTCTTTCCATAGTTTGGCTATTGTGGACATTGCTGCTATAAACATTGGAGTGCAAGTAACCCTTCTGATCACTACATTTGTATCCTTGGGGTAAATACCCAGTAGTGCAATTGCTGGGCCATAGGGTAGCTCTATTTTCAACTTTTTGAGGAACCCCCATACCGTTTTCCAGAGTGGCTGCGCCAGCTTGCACTCCCACCAACAGTGTAGGAGGGTTCCCCTTTCTCCATATCCTCGCCAACATCTGTTGTTTCCTGACTTGTTAATTTTAGCCATTCTGACTGGTGTGAGGTGGTATCTTATTGAGGTTTTGATCTGGATTTCCCTGATGCCGAGTGATGTTGAGCACTTTTGCATATGTCTGTTGGCCAT
Organism: Neomonachus schauinslandi; assembly: GCF_002201575.2. Classification (NCBI taxonomy): domain Eukaryota; kingdom Metazoa; phylum Chordata; class Mammalia; order Carnivora; family Phocidae; genus Neomonachus; species Neomonachus schauinslandi. The sequence continues at coordinate 76,408,644 of NC_058411.1, forward strand.
TTGGATGTCTTCTTTGCAGAAATGTCTGTTCATGTCTTTTGCCCATTTCTTGATTGGATTATTTGTTCTTTGGGTGTTGAGTTTGATCAGTTCTTTATAGATTTTGAATACTAGCCCTTTATCTGATATGTCATTTGTAAATATCTTCTCCCATTCTGTCAGTTGCCTTTTGGTTTTGTCGACTGTTTCCTTTGCTGCGCAAAAGCTTTTTATCTTGATGAAGTCCCAAATAGTTCATTTTTACCCTTGCTTCCCTTGCCTTTGGCGATGTTTCTAGGAAGAAGTTGCTGCGGCTGAGGTCAAAGAGGTTGCTGCCTGTGTTCTCCTTTAGGATTTTGATGGACTCCTGTCTCACATTTAGGTCTTTCATCCATTTTGAGTCTATTTTTGTGTGTGGTGTAAGGAAATGGTCCAGTTTCATTCTTCTGCATGTGGCTGCCCAATTTTCCCAACACCATTTGTTGAAGAGACTGTCTTTTTTCCATTGGACATTCTTTCCTGCTTTGTCGAAGATCAGTTAACCATAGAGTCTAGGGTCCATTTCTGGGTTCTCTATTCTGTTCCATTGATCTGTGTGTCTGTTTTTGTGCCAGTACCATACTGTCTTGATGATGACAGCTTTATAATAGAGCTTGAAGTCCGGAATTGTGATGACACCAGCTTTTTCTTTTTCAACATTCCTCTGGCTATTTGGGGTCTTTCCTGTTTCCATACAAATTTTAGGATTATTTGTTCCATTTCTTTGGAAAAAGTTGATGGTATTTTGATAGGGATTGCATTAAATGTGTAGACTGCTCTAGGTAGCATTGACATTTTCACAATATTTGTTCTTCCAATCCATGAGCATGGAACGTTTTTCCATTTCTTTGTGTCTTCCTCCATTTCTTTCATGAGTATTTTATAGTTTTCTGAGTACAGATTCTTTGCCTCTTTGGTTAGATTTATTCCTAGGTATCTTATGGTTTTGGGTGCAATTGTAAATGGGATCGACTCCTTAATTTCCTTTTCTTCTGTCTTGTTGTTGGTGTATAGAAATGCAACTGATTTCTGTGCATTGATTTTATCACCTTACTGAATTCCTGTATGAGTTCTAGCAGTTTTGGGGGGCAGTCTTTTGGGTTTTCCACATAAAATATCATATCATCTGCAAAGAGTGAGAGTTTGACTTCTTCTTTGCCCATTCGGATGCCTTTTATTTCTTTTTGTTGTCTGATTGCTATGGCTACGACTTCTAGTACTATGTTGAATAGCAGTGGTAATAGTGGACATCCCTGCCGTGTTCCTGACCTTAGGGAAAAAGCTCTCAGTTTTTCCCTATTGAGAATGATATTCGCTGTGGGTTTTTTATAGATGGCTTTTATGATATTGAGGTATGTAACCTCTATCCCTACACTCTGAAGAGTTTTAATCAAGAAAGGATGCTGTACTTCATCAAATGCTTTTTCTGCATCTATTGAGAGGATCATATGGTTCTTGTTCTTTCTTTTATTAATGTATTGTATCACATTGATTGATTTGTGGATGTTGAACCAAACTTGCAGCCCAGGAATAAATCCCAGCTGGTCGTGGTGAATAATCCTTTTAATGTACTGTTGGATCCTATTGGCTAGTATTTTGGTGAGAATTTTTGCATCCATGGTCTGTAATTCTCCTTTTTAGTGGGGTCTCTGGTTTTGGAATCAAGGTAATGCTGACTTTGTAGAATGAGTTTGGAAGTTTTCCTTCCATTTCTGTTTTTTGGAACAGTTTCAGAAGAATAAGTAATGACGCTTCTTTAAATGTCTGGTAGAATTCCCGTGGGAAGCTACCTGGCCATGACTTTTGTTTGTTGGGAGAGTTTTGATTACTGCTTCAATTTCCTTGGTGGTTATGGGTCTGTTCAGGGTTTCTATTTCTTCCTGATTCAGTTTTGGTAGTTTATACGTCTCTAGGAATGCATCCATTTCTTCCAGATTATCTAATTTGCTGGCATAGAGTTGCTCATAATATGTTCTTCTAATTGTATTTCTTTGGTGTTGGTTGTGACCTTTCCTCTTTCATTCACGATTTTATTTCTTTGGGACCTTTCTCTTTTCTTTTTGATAAGTCTGGCTAGGGATTTATCAATGTTATTAATTCTTTCAAAGAACCAGCTCCTAGTTTTGTTGATCTGTTCTACTGTTCTTTTGGTTTCTGTTTCATTGATTTCTGCTCTGATCTTTATTATTTCTCTTCTCCTGATAGGTTTAGGCCTTATTTCCTGTTCTTTCTCCAGGTCCTGTAGGTGTAGGGTTAGGTTGTGTATTTGAGACCTTTCTTGTTTCTTGAGAAAGCCTGGTATTGCTATATACTTTCCTCTTAGGACTGCCTTTGCTGCATCCCTAAGATTTTAAACAGTTGCGTTTTCATTTTCATTTGTTTCCATGAATTTTTTAAATTCTTCTTTAATTTCCTGGTTGACCCATTCATTCTTTAGTAGGATGCTCTTTAGCCTCCATGTATTTGAGTTCTTTCCGACTTTCCTCTTGTGATTGAGTTCTAGTTTCAAAGCACTGTGGTCCGAAAATATTCAGGGAATGATCCCAATCTTTCGGTACCGAGTGAGACCTGATTTGTGACCTAGGATGTGATCTATTCTGGAGAATGTTCCATGAGCACTAGAGAAGAATGTGTATTCTGTTGCTTTGGGATGGAATGTTCTGAATATTATCTGTGAAGTCCATTTGGTCCAGTGTGTCATTTAAAGCCTTTAATCTTTAAAAGCTTGTTAATCTTTTGCTTAGATGATCTGTCCATTTCAGTGAGGGGGTTGTTAAAGTCCCTTACTAATACTGTATTGTTGTTGATGTATTAGTTTGATTTTGTTATTAACTGGCTTATATAATTGGCTCCTCCCATGTTAGGGGCATAGATATTTACAATTATTAGATCTTCTTGTTGGATAGACCCTTTAAGTAGGATATAGTGTCCTTCCTCATCTCTTATTACAGTCTCTGGCTTAAAATCTAATTTGTATGATATAAGGATCGCTACCCCACCTTTTTTTTGGTGTCCATTAGCATGGTAAATGGTTTTCCACCCCCTCACTTTCAATCTGGGGGTGTCTTTGGGTCTAAAATGAGTCTCTTGCAGACAGCATATTGATGGGTCTTATTTTTTTATCCAATCTGATACCCTTTGTCTTTTGATTGGGGCATTTAGGCCATTTACATTCAGGGTACCTATCGAAAGATAGGAATCTAGTGCCATTGTATTGCCTGTAAGGTGACTGTTACTGTATATTGTCTCTATTCCTTTCTGGTCTATGCCACTTTTAGGCTCTCTCTTTGCTTAGAGGACCCCTTTCAATATTTCTTGTAGGGCTGGTTTGGTGTTTGCAAATTCTTTTAGTTTTTGTTTGTCCTGGAAGTCTTTTATCCCTCCTTCTATTTTCAATGACAGCCTAGCTGGATATAGTATACTTGGCTGCATATTTTTCTTGTTTAGTGCTCTGAATATATCATGCCAGTCCTTTCTGGCCTGCCAGGTCTCTGTGGATAGGTCTGCTGCCAATCTGTTGTACCGTTGTAGGTTACAGACCTCTTGTCCCGAGCTGCTTTCAGGATTTTCTCTTTGTCTGAGACTTGGGAGTTTTACTATTAGATGTTGGGGTGCTGACCTATTTTTGATTTTGAGGGGAGGTTCTCTGTGCCTCCTGGATTTTGATGCCGGTTTCCTTCCCCAAATTAGGGAAGTTCTCTGCTATAATTTGCTCCAATATACCTTCTGCCCCTCTCTCTCGTATTCTTCTGGGATCCCAATTATTCTAATATTGTTTTGTCTAATGGTATCACTTATCTCTCAAATCCTGCCCTCGTGATCCAGTAGTTGTTTCTCTCTCTCTTTTTCTCAGCTTCTTTATTCTCCATCATTTGGTCTTCTGTGTCACTAATTCTCTCTTCTGCCTCATTTATCCTAGCAGTTAGAGCCTCCATTATTGATTGCACCTCATTAATAGCCTTTTTGATTTCAACTTGGTTAGATTTTAGTTCTTTTATTTCCCCAGAAAGGGTTTCTCTAGTATCTTCCATGCTTTTTTCAAGACCAGCTAGTATCTTTATAATCGTCATTTTGAACTCTAGTTCTAACATCTTACTAATGTCCGTATTGATTAGGTCCGTGGCAGTCATTACTGCCTCTTGTTCTCTTTTTTGAGGTGAGTTTTTCTGTCTTGTCATTTTGTCCAGAGGAGAATAGATGAATGAGAGAACAAAATGTTAACAGGGTAACAACGACCCCAGAAAAATATACACTAAACAAATCAGAAGAGACCCGAAACCAGGGGGGAAAGAAAGGGAAAGAAAGAAAGAAAAAAAATGATCAAATATGATCAGGCTGGTGAATAGATCAGTGCCACATACTAGATTCTGGGCATATTTTGGTCTGTTAGAAGACACTGCCTCCCAAAATTTTAAAGAAAGAAAAACTTGCATATGTACAAAAATAAGGGTAAATATGATAAAGGGATGGAATATGACTGTAAAGATGAAAATTATAAAAGATTTTATAAAAGGAACTGGTAAGAAGTTGGTTGAAAAAAGAAAGAAAAATTTAAAAAAAAAGGGAGAGAATGTTATCAAGCAGGAGACTAGAACAAAGCCATATGCTAGAGATTTAGGGTATATTTTGGTCTGTTAGAAGAAACTGTATCCCAAAATTTTAAAGAGAGAATAACTTATATATATACAAAAAATAAGGTTAACTATAATGAAGGGATAGAATATGACTCTAAAAATGAAAAATAAAAAACATTTTTAAAAAAGGGATTGATAAGATGTTGGTTAAAAAAGGGAAAAAGAAAAATTTTAAAAAAAATAGAAAAAGAAAATTAAAAAAATTAACTTTGAAAGACTAAAGAATCATGGTAAAAAAGCCATGAATTCTATGCACTGTATTCCCCTTGTGCTAGAGTTCTGCCGTTCTCATTGATTGGTAAACTTGGTCTTGGCTGGCTGTTCTTGCTGATCTTTTGGGGGAAGGGCCTGTTGCAGTGATTCTCAAACATCTTTGCCTGAGGCGGAATTGCCCTGCCCTTGCCAGGGGCCAGGCTAAGGAATCTGCTCAGGTCTGCTCTCAGTAGCTTTTAGTTCCCTGAAAGCTTTCCGTACAGCTTTGGAGGATAAGGAAGAAAATGGTGACCTCCCAATCTCCACCACGGAGGAGCCAACACCTCGGGGCCCCATTCCTCAGGAGCCCCCAGAGAAAAGCAGTCAATCACTCCTGTCTCCCCGGTCTCTGGCCACACTCTGTGCTCACCCAGCCTATGACCGAGCGTTTCTATCTCTGGCACACGACCCCGTTTGGAATCTCCAAACCCTGGAGATTGCTGCAGTGCGCTGCTGCGCCACTCTTCCAGGGGGAGGAAGGGGAGTCTCCCCGGATCTGCCGCTTGTTGGATCCCTGCTTCCAAAAAGTGGTCGCTTTTCTGTTCAGAGAGTTGTGGCTATTCTTTTCTTCAATCTCCTGTTGAGTTTGTAGGTGTTCAGAATGGTTTGATACCTATCTGGCTGAATTCCTGGGACCAGACGAAATTTAGTCTCCTACTCCTCCGCCATCTTGCTCCTCCTCCCTAACTTAGCTATTTTTTATCATTCATGTTATAAACATCAATTACCATACTGGGGTTAAAATACTCTCAAGCACCAATTAAAAAAAAAAGCAAGGTAGTTTTGTTCCCACTTTAAATCACTCCACATGCATGTTGCAATCACTCACATACATGTGTGCAGACCTATGTACAAACCCAGAGTTAAGTGGTTTAGATTCTGCTATAGCGCTGTAATATTTCTACTTCCTCTTACGCTCACATCGGTATATTCATGGGTCTATCATTAGCAATACTGTAAGAACCTAGGAAACTGGATAAGTGGAATTTTACTTAAAATGATGGTCAAATGGCTCCAAGTAAGACACTGAGTGCTCTTTCATAAATAAAATGTACAAAACTTCATTTCATTCCTTTCTTACAAGTTTAAACTCCTTTTTCCTGAATTATATCCTTTTGAACTTCTCTCAGCAAGTTTGTTAGTATTAATCTATCTGTCTGAAATTAATTTATGACAGTTTAGCTGGTTATACAATTCTTTCTGGGTTGTTAGTGATTTTTTTTCTTGTATTGGTCTCATTCTATTACATTCTCTATTACTATAACTGAGAAATCTACAATTAATCTATGCATCCTTCTTTGAGTAATGTCTTTTTTTTCCTCCAGCAGATAAGATCTTCATTCTGTCTTTGTTAGTGTTCAGTTGCTCTATTCAGAATTATTGTACTTCCTGAATCTAAAAGACTCATATTTCAACTGCAGAAAATTCTTAACCACCATTCTTCTAAATTGCTACTCCCCTATTCTCCCTAAATCTCTTCTGAAATTCTTACTGGACTATAATTTTTGCCTCTGTATCTCTGAATTTCCTTTTATATTATTCATCTCTATTTCTCTTTGCTATTATCTAATTAATTTTCTATATTCCAGTTCAATAATCCCCTCTTTAGCTGTGTCTAATCCACCACAGGCCGAGGCTCTTTTATTGTGCTTTGCTTTATTCAGTTTTGCAGATGTTGCATTTTTCACAAATTGAAGGTTTATGGCAATGCTGCATTGACCAAGTCTATTAGCACCATTTTTTCCCAACAGTATTTGCTAACTGTATGTCTGTCACATTTTGGTAATAAGAATTACCAAAGAATCTGGCAATAAGAATATTTCAAACTTTTTGTTTATTATTATATTTGTTATGGTAATCCATGATTTATTTTTTTTTTTTAAAGATTTTATTTATTTTTATTTGAGAGAGAGAGAATGAGAGAGAGGGAGTACATGAGAGGGGGGAGGGTCAGAGGGAGAAGCAGACTCCCCACTGAGCAGGGAGCCCGATGCGGGACTCGATCCAGGGACTCCAGGATCATGACCTGAGCCGAACGAAGGCAGTCGCTTAACCGACTGAGCCACCCAGGCGCCCGGTAATCCATGATTTATGATCACAACTTGTTGAAAGCTCAGATGCTGGTTAGCATTTTTCAGCAATAAGGTATTTTTAAATTAAGGCATATAGATTTTTTTTTAGACATAATGCTGTTGCACACTTAACAGACTAAAATATAGTATAAACACAACTTTTATATGCACTAGGAAACCAAAAAATACATTTGACTTGCTTTTTTGCAGTGGTCTGGAACTGAACCTACCATATCTCCAAGGTGCCTGTATTTAATTTGTCCACTGAGTTTTTAAATTTCAATAATTTTTATTTGTTTTCCCCAAATCTATCCATTTTTATTGTCTTGTTCCATGTTCACACAATTTCTTCTTTTATACTCATAACTTTAAACATAATGATTTGACAGTATATATCAATTATTTAATTACCTAAGGTCCTGGGTGGGTGGGGCGGGGATCTAATTCTGTTGTCATTTCAACTGATTCTTCTTACAGTTATTATCCTAACATGCTTCGTAATTAGGGAATCTGAACTCACCTTTGCCAGGGTTCTATAGGAATTTATCTGTAATGCAATTGGGATACATATCCTTCCAGAGTATCTTATATTTGTTTCTGCTGGATGCCTCAGAGACATCACTGGCTTGTCACAGTTTTTTTTTTGTTTTGTTCTGTTTTTTTTGTTTTAAAGATTTTATTTATTTATTTGAGAGAGAGAATGAGACAGAGAGAGAGAGCATGAGAGGGGGTAAGGTCAGGGGGAGAAGCAGACTCCCTGCTGAGCAGGGAGCCCGATGTGGGACTCGATCCCGGGACTCCAGGATCATGACCTGAGCCGAAGGCAGCCACTCAACCAACTGAGCCACCCCAGGTGCCCCTTGTCACAGTTTTTAATAGTAATGTTTTATCTTGGGTGTTATCTGAATACATAGTAAACGCCAAACCCATTCTTAACATTTTCAGATGTGGAACTGAGGCTATAAGAATAGATGATTTGCTCAAGATGATACAGGTAGGTGGGTGGGGGATGGGTGAAATAAGTGATGGGTTTTTAGGAGTGCACTTGTCAAGATGAGCACCGAATGATGTATGGAGTTGCTGAATCACTATATTGCACATGAACCTAATATAACACTGTACGTTAACTACACTAGAATTAAAAAGACATGATACAGGTATCTCTGTCGTATACTGACAATACAGATCTGACACCATTTTTAACTTCATCAAAGTAAAGCGTTTTAACTCACCTAAATTCCAAGAGCATTATCTTTCTGATGGCAAACCTAAAGTATAAAAATAAATAATAAAAATGTTTAAACAGAAAATATAAATATTTCAGAGTTATTAATGCAGATGCATTTTTGGAACCTTGTTTTAATATTGACCCACATATCAGAATCATATTTTAATATGCATTGAAGAAAGCTAATTTTGCTTTTATATTTTTTCTTTGTATTTTGTCAGAGTAGTTTATTTTTAAAAACTAAGAAAAGTTACTTAAGTTAAATCCTACCCATATTAACAAACACAATTAGCACCATGACATACTAAGATATAACACATAGGTTAATAAGGCAATTAATTTTAATGAAAACACAAATGTTCATCACTATTCATAATACTGGATCACAATTGACAAAAGGTAGCCTATCTTAATTTCTTAAGCACTGGCCAACATTGTTTTATTTAATATTCAAAAGGAAACATTCTGAAGTCATGCCCTTCTGAAAGCAAAGGGACACATTTATCTCTATGACAAATATAGGAATCATACTTTTCACAGGTTTCATAAGTTTATTTATTTAAAGTTTAAAAACAAACAAAACTATAGTGTTCATGTTTCCATACTTACATATTAAAATGTTAAAACAAAAGGCATTGTAAGAGCTTCTGGGATGCTAACAAATATTGGCTTTTATTACCTTTGTGGTGGTTATGAATGATAATTTAGAAGGCTAAACATTTCTGTTTTATGCCCTTTTCTGTGTTATGTTTCATAGTAGAGGGATTTAAACATTTTTTTAAGTTTTTAAAACTTATTTAAGTAATCTCTACATGCCACGTGGGTCTCAAACTCATGACCATGAGATCAAGAGTTGCATGCTCTTCTGACTAAGCCAGCCAGGCACCTTGGGGTTTAAACATTTTAAATAAAAACAGGGCAATGGACCCTGAACTACTTAAGAACAAAGTATTGGGTAAGAGTCAGAGAACCAGGATTTAATACCCAGCTCTTCCTCTAACTACTGGGAAATATTTTGGGCTACTTCAACCTCTCTGTACTGCGGTTTCCTCATCAATAAAACAAGGATAATAACAGTGACTATCACACGGTTGTTGTGAGGAAAAATGAGCTACTATACACAAAAGTGCTTAAAACAGAATCTGGTATATAGCAAACACTCAACAAATAACAATTATGATTATTTTTAAGATGTTAAAATCATACAGATAAAAATATTAAGATATGTTTGCCAAATGTGATAATGGTAAGGATACCAAATATGAATCAATCGTGTAATAGACCACACATTACATGGCTGACTGGGTGATATGGTATTTTACTACTTTTGAGATCCTAAAAATTATCATTTATACCATAAGAATATTAAGAACTAATGGATTTATTTCCCAGATTCCTCCTACAGAAATAGGGTTGATATGCAAAAAATATGTATTACAAGAACCTTAATGTATAATACTAAGAGTACCTGGGGCGCCTGGGTGGCTCAGTCGTTAAGCATCTGCCTTTGGCTCAGGTCATGATCCCAGGGTTCTGGGATCGAGCCCCACATCGGGCTCCCTGCTCTGCGGGAAGCCTGCTTCTCCCTCTCTCACTCCCCCTGCTTGTGTTCCCTCTCTCACTGTCTATCAAATAAATAAATAAAATCTTTAAAAAAAATACTAAGAGTACCTTATAGCTATAAACTGCCTATTTTGGTAGCCTACAAACAAGTTAATAAATCTTAAATCAAGCCATTCCCCAATAATGAAGATGCTACCAGCACATAGCTCAGCAAAACAGCTTCCTCAGGCACTAGTCTAAAAAATGGTCATTTAAAAATGTAAATATACATTATTTATCTTAGGGGATGGGAATTCTTTTTTTTTTTTTAAGATTTTTTTTTTTTTTATTTGAGAGAGGAGTGAGAGAGAGAGAGAGCACAAGAGGGGGGAGCGGGAGAGGGAGAAGCAGACTCCCCGCTGAGCAGGGAGCCCGATGCGGGACTCGATCCCGGGACTCCAGGATCATGACCTGAGCCGAAGGCAGTCGCCCAACCAACTGAGCCACCCAGGCGCCCTTAGGGGATGGGAATTCAAGAGTACACTTATGATGAAAACATATATATACATTACAGTTTATCTATTACAGAAGTGCACTTAACTTTTTTGAACTTTGAGATTTGAGGGGAGAATGCATCAGTTTACTTTCATTTAAGTATTCTCAACTGTGTACAAGATGAGAAAATGACTGGTAAGAGTGCCATGATAAATCCTAGTGAGCCTGGCCAACAACAGTTACTTCCTTCAGCAATTAAAAATAATGTAGCCAAGTATATAATTTAAAAATCACTGGCAGCTTTTGGTTACTAGTTACATAAAAATTATCTTTAAGGAAGAAATATTAATAGCTAAGGTTTTGAATGAAACAAACAAACAAAACCACAAGCAATTACTTTCCACTGGAGTAAAAGCCTGCTCTGAAGACACAGAAAACTAGTTGTGAAGGTTCAAGATAATTTTCAGATTGGTACATCCTTAATATGTAAGAAAAAAGAATCCTAGAATTTACCTACCCACTCATCTTAAGTTTTATTAGGCAATCTCATCCATACCCATTCCCAGACCAACAAGTCATATGTTATATATCTGCTCGAATGTCATATCTTCAGAGTATTTTTCCCTGATCATTCGATCTAAAATGGCCCTTGTCACTACCCTAAACATACTTTAGTTCATAATACTACCTGTGACATTACATATCTATCTATGTATTTCCTGTCTAGACTAGAACTACAATATAAGCTCAGTGAGTAGAGACTTTATCTGCCATGCTCACTGTTGTATCCTTAGCACTGAAATTGTGGTTGATACAAAGTAGGCTCAACTCTGTCCTCTTTTCTGAGCTCTGTACTGAGATACCCAACAGCTTATTCTACATCTCCATCTACATGGTTCTTCACTACCTAGAAATAAACATTTCCAAAAGTGAACTAATGACCTATGCCCAACTCCACCCCTAACAACAAAAGCAGAAATCAGTAATAGAATCCACTAATCAATCTAAGCCAAAAACTTAGAGAAGTCACTTTTGATTTTCCCCTTTCCCTCATCCACCACATCCAACCACCAACCATCTTGTCACTTCTATCTCAAATTGGCACACCTCTTTATCTCAATCTTCCAGGCTAGTTCAAGCCATCATTATCTTGAACCTAACTACTACAATACTCACCTAATTTCTTGCTTCTTACACCCTCCAAATTCTCTTTTTAAAATATCACCATCATGCTTACGTGCTTAATTGGCTTCCCATTATTCTTCAGATAAGAAACAAAATCCTTAACATGGCTTTTGGTCCTGCCTCCTTTTATGCTCACAAATCAATCACTAAAGCAAAACAACTGGCCTCTCATTTTGATGCTGCCATGGATTTGCCTTCATAATATTTAGTAAAATTAACCTTTTAGGACTCAAACACATGACAAATAACAAATCTGAGATTTTATAAGTTTTTTTACATTTATCATCTAATGTTTCCATTTCATATTAAAACATTTAGTCAATTGGCTTTTTAAAATACTCACTGGGCATATATGTCTATAGTTGCAGATATAGAAATATGCCCAAAATACATTAAAAAAAAAAGGTAAGATGGAATGATGTGTAGAGTATAAACTCTGTATTACAAAAAATGGGGGGAGCTGGATACATATGTACATAAGTAAATTCAGGGTTAAAGGACAAGGAAGATTTCTCAAAACTTACCTCCTTCTGTATATTGTACAAAAACAATTTCTATTATTTATTTTTATTATTTTATATTCTATACATTGTATGTAAGATATATTTTATTATTTTATAAAGTATTATTATGTATGTTTTACTTTTATATATATATATATTTTAAAGATTTTATTTATTTATTTGACAGAGAGAGACACAGCGAGAGAGGGAACATAAGCAGGGGGAGTGGGAGAGGGAGAAGCAGACTCCCTGCTGAGCAGGGAGCCTGATGTGGGGCTCGATCCCAGGACCCTGGGACCATGATCTGAGCCAAAGGCAGACGCTTAACAACTGAGCCACCCAGGTGCCCCTACTTTCATAATTTTTAAATATTTTCAAAAGATTTATCAGAAAATGATAAGAAAATTAGTATTAGTGAAACTGAAATTAAATCTCCATGTTTATTCTCCCTCACATTTCTTCAAAAACAAAATAAACCTGATGGGATTTAATCCCTCTAAACTAAGCCAAAAATTAGAAAGCAAAAAAATAATTTATGGTTCTTCAGCAGCTAGATATAAAAGTTTTTCTGGCCACCATCTCCCTGATGACCAAATCAAAAAGAAATTTAAAAGTTCCAAGTTATGATCACATTTAGTTTAGAAGTGCAAAAGAGATCCAACTTGGTCCCACCTAATCCCTATGTATGAAAATTAAACTCATTCTTACCTTGATTTGACAATCTCTTTTTCATATATATCTTCAATGACCTGTTACCAAAAATATAAAAATGTTTAATATCTCAAACAGCATTTTTTTAGATCCTAAGTTGATAGTTTCCAGTTACTGAGGTTACACAAAATAAGCTGGTTTAGGATAGATATAAAATATTACTGAAATAATACTTAAGAGATTTTTATAATCTCATCACATTCCTCAAAATGTAAAATAACAGAAAGCAAAGTAGTAGAAGATAAATAATAAAATATATCTACATAAAAAGATTCCTAGAAACAATCACTAAAATGATGTATTCAAGGTGGCTCTGTCATGCAATGGATAGTGCACTGGACTTCTAAAATGATGTATTTATAATACTTCTAGGAAAAATAAAAATTCACAAATCAGAATATTTTTAAAAACTTAATTTTAAGGTATATGCTATCAGACTCCATTTAAGAATCATTAAGAATGTACTTTCAAAAGCCAGACAGTAAATTAGAAGTATGAGGATGTAACAGAAGCAAGTTACATCCTGTTTTCCAAATACATGTGATAAAGCCTCAGAATTTCAATTCTTTTGGGTTAGGGAGGCCAGAATGGTGTGATACTTCAGAATTCAGCACTGGTGTTAGAAGCCTGGTTCAAACCACCCACTTCATTGCAGAGAGCTAGAACCCTTGCCTAGGACAGCTCTGAGGCTCACCTTCCCAATCCACAAAAAGGATCTACTAATACAAAGTATCCCACCAGTTGCTATAAATAAGATACCACATGTAAAGAATTTAGTGCAAGTCCTGGCATATCGTGAGTATTTTCTTTTTTTTTTTTTAAGATTTTATTTTTAAATAATCCCTATACCCACCATAGGGCTCAAACTTACAACCCCAAGATAAAGAGTTGCATGCTTTACCAACTGAGCCAGCCAACTGCCCCTGTGAGTCTTTAATAATAGTTACCAGCAGAAGACACAGAAGTGCTAGTGGCTAGTGATAATAGCAGTTAAAAAAAAAAGTTCCTACTATAAAATTATAAAGTACTTTAATATGGTATCATATATTTTATGGAGTTATAATGTCTTTTAACTGCTCAAAGTATATTTGTCAAGGAAATGTGGGTGATATTTTAATTTTATTTTTAAAGATTTTATTTATTTATTTGAGAGAGAGATAGAGAGTACAAGCAGGGAGCAAGCAGACTCCCCACTGAGCGCGGAGCCCAAAGGGCTCAATCCCAGGACCCTGAGATCATGACCTGAGCTGAGATCAGACGCTTAACTGACTGAGCCACCCAGGGGCCCCAAGTCTTGTTCAATTTAGACAAAATTTCTGTTATTGCCTTTCTTTTTATCAAAATTCAAATTAAATACTAAAATGAAGGGCATAATCTTCAAATACCAACCTACAATAAAGTTCTTCTAAACAGGCATACATAGCTTCATCCTGAATTACAATGATCTGGATATAATCTCTGAAAATCTCAATCTAATTAGAATCAACTCGATCTAGTAGTGTCATTAAGATACTCTTGTTATTAATCAAATATGACCCTAGGAACCCCCAGATCTAACATATACAACCACAAACACATACAAATAGCATATAAGAAGATAAAGCAACTCTACTAGTAATTAGAGTAATTAATATATGCCATTTTTATGAATATCCTCCTGATGAATAAAAGGATTGCTGGCAAAACAAAAATATATTCATAAATGAAACATTTAAGCTCAAATGATAAAAGAAATTTTGGGTTAAGTTCAGTTTTACCAAGTGTGCCTAAAACAGTCTGCTACGCCCCCTGCTTGCGCATGCGCATGCTTGCTCGCTCGCTCTCTCTCAAATAAATAAATCTTTTTTTAAAAAAAAGTTATACATGGGTTTTTGACTGCATGGGGGATCAGAACCCCAACCCGTGTTGTTCAAGGGTCAGCTAATGAAGATACACTTTAACCACAAGGAAGAGAAAATACATTTACAGTACTGTACTTAGAAAAAAAAAAATCCAGGTATAAATGGACCCATGCAGTTCAAACTTGTGTTGTTCAAGGGTCAACTATACTTGTTAAATGGCATGCAATATGTCATCTCTATTTTATTTAAAGATCTCTCTTTAAGAGCCTATTTCAATGAGAATTAATCCCACATTCAGGAATTTTTGTTTTCATTTATCCTAAACTGCTCCACCTGAACCTTAGGTCCATTCCCTAACTGAAATATTACTGGTCTTTGGTCATCTAATCCTCTACCCTAAACAACTCCTACTTCTTCCACCATTCTTATAAATCTTTATCTCAGCTCATCAACCTAAAAATAAAAAACAATAGATTCTACCCTAAATGAGCTGTCAAAAAATTGTACAGAAATTTCTGTATATTTACAAAAATTTTCATTACATGGTCATTATAATAATGATAAATTTAAAACAAACCACAAATCTGTAACAGGAAAACAGTTAAGTTATATACACAATTTTTAAAAACTTTAACTCAACAAAATGATAGCAGAGGTTATCTCTGGGTAGTGATTTTTATTTTCTAATGTGTAACTTCTGTTATTTTCCAAATTTTCTGACATGAATAATTGTCAATCTGATAATTAGAAAACTGTAATTTGAACTTAAAAAGAATCATGTAATGCTTTTGTTGAATTAGCCCTTAAAAATAAGATAAAAAGAACACACCTATTCAAAAAGAATGGTGTAAACCAAATATACTTACCTTTATATCAAAAGGTGATTTTTTCTTGCTATGAGGAGCCCAGTATTTACATGCTAACTGCAAAAGTAAATAGTATAAATAAGTCACAGGTTCATACCATTGTCGAGCGAGAAGACTGAGATCATACAGTAACAAGCTCTTTCTTAACAGGGCATTAGAGGCACTGGGAGGACAGATTAATTCCATCTTTAAGAGGACTATATGGGCATGCAGGCCAGTTAGCATCCTTGGCCCCAACCCACTAAAAGCCAGTAATGCCCTGCACTGCACCCTGCCATTATGATTTACAAAAACAAAACATACTTTTCTAACCACCCCAAGAGAAACAGTAGGACCCAGTTAATAACCACAGTCAAACATCTTCAGCATAGAGATGAGGAAACCCAGGAACCTCCTAGAAAGAACACTCTAGAATCCAGAGATTAAGTGAGCTGCCCAAGATTAGAATTAGTTAAGAGTTGAGCTAGTATTAGAAAACAGATTCAAAATCTTCAGGAATGTTTATTTGTAAAACAGTAACCTTTAAATGATTAGTAGGCACAGACACACATAACAGAACCTAAAAAGTTTCTAATCTATAAGCAGGTTATTACAGAGAATAAAAGAGCTGGTATATTTCAGCAAATTAGACTTACCTGGAAATTGTGAACTTTAAACACATATGTATAGTAATTCCAGATATTTAGATGCATTGTATAATATTATTATATAATATCAAGGAAAAACATGGTCTTATTAATGAGTATTATGTTTTTTTAAAAGAAACTAAACTGCAATCTCTTGAAAAACAGAAAACTCTGGTAAGCACAGACTCAACACATTTATAAAAAAGTGTATCTGCACAGTATCTAGTGTACTGGAGGAATTCAAATAATAGCCAATGGACTGATGTATATATGTATGTATGCATGGGTGCATGGATGAATGAAAAAATAAAGTAAAATCTGAAATGTTACCTCTTCTGTGAGGCTTTCCTCCACCCTACCTAATGGTGATAATTGTTTCTTCCTTCTCTTCATTTCATAAAGAACTCTATTATAGTCTCATCTTTCTGTATTAATCATTTGATTGCTTATCTATCTTTCCTGTCTGCCTAAGTAGAACACTAAAGAGATGGGACTCATATCTTCTTTTCTTCTATAGCTAAGTAGCTATCCCAGTAAGTACACCCAAAGGGCCTCCCAAGCAGTAAGGACATGGGCCCTGAGGAAGTCTCTCCAAATCAGTATAGTAATGGCCCCTTATGTGACACCTTCCCAAACTATCAATCACCCTCCAACCCAACAGAAAATACTTTACCACCAAATTATCCTATGGTGTTCTCATTTCCTCATTCCACTGCCTATAGGCATCACACAAACTAGCCATCTTTTACTCACCTCATACCGTTAAGAGAACTGAATCTGATCTGTTTTCATGGATTTAGGGTCTTCCAAACAAATATGTAAATCCCATCTTCTGATCCAAACTGCTTATTGTAAATATCTGATCTAGCTTTTCCTTGGGGTCTAACCTGTGACCTCTCAGACACTACTACCTCCAGGAATATACTGCCCTCCCCTACACTCTCCAGCCTCATGCAAAATCGAAATTTTGCATTTCCCACTTAGTATAGCTATGACAGCATAGATTGTTCAAAATAAATTTTATTGAGACAAAAAGGACATAAAATACAGTAGCATAAAAAACTGAATTCACAAAGTTCAGATCTCTGATCTCCTTAAAACTAAATTTTAAGCTCTGCATCTTACTCATTTAATAATAATTTAAAAACACCTTCTCTGGTCAGGTACTCAGAAATGAAGAAGGAAGAGGAAGGAAGGAGGAAGGGGAGGAGAAGAAGAAGAAAAAGAACCACCCACCACCTAAATCCAAGATATCCCCTCCAACTAGAAAACCCATTTCCTCATGTTCCTATTTATGTTTCAAAGTCCATCTAAAATGGCACTTTCTCAATGAGGAAATTCTTTCTTGACAGTCTTTTCTTAGACAAAAGTTTTCATTTAAAACTGTGTTCTCAAAGCATTTCCCTCACATCTCTATTCTGGCATTTATCAACTGAACTATGATGAGTCTCCAAGTCTCCTTCCAGATACTGAACTCCCTAAACACAAGGATCACATTTTATTTATCTTTGTAGCCCAGAAGAGCCCAAAACAGTATCTAGCAAATATTAGGCATTCATGTCTGCTATCATGGTTTACTGCTGAGAATGTTCATCCCTACCACTACATTTTAATGCCCTGGTATGTTTATCCATTAATTCACTCATTCTTTCTTTTAAAAGATACTTACTCATCACACAATGTGTGCCTAGTACAATGCTAGGTACTGGGAGTACATGGGGAATAAATCAGACATGGTCCCTAGCCTCAGCTCTCTCAATCTAATACAGGATACAATAAATGTTATATGTTTACAAATAATATTCCCTGGGACATATCAGTCAATCCTACAGTTTTAAATACCACCTTGTCAACAAATACCAAATTTATATTCAAGCCCAGATCTTGCTCAGGTACTCTAGACTCACATATTCAACCACCTTCTCAATATATTCCATTGAATGTTTACTAGGCATCTTCCATTTAACAAGACCCAAACAGAACTCTTGATACTCCCCACTAAACCCTCTCCTTTCCTATCTCAGTAAATGTCCAAACCATTCACCTAGTTGTTCAAGCTATGCCCGATTTGTCTTTTCCTCCATCCTTCCACAATCAATCATCATCAAGTCCTCCTGCCTCTAACCTCAGAATATATCAGTCTACCCTAATCTTTAATAGTAGAGGCCACCACCATCTCTTACCTGGAGTCACTGGTAACCTTATTACTACTTTTGCTCTTTCACTCCCATCCAGTTTCCACACATTAGCCAGAAGATTCTTTCTAAAATATCATTCCCTGGATTGCAATTAAAATCTACTGGATGAATGAAATCCAAACTTCTTATCTCAGCCTCCAAAACTGTATAAGATCTGATCCCTACATACTCTCTGTCCTCATCTCATACCATTTTCCCTCTTATGCTTCTATCCTGGCCTTCTTTATATTCACACCATAAAGCATCTGCACTTGCTATTCCCTGGATTGTTTCCCTTCTCTCCCCAAAACTGGCTCTTTTTTTTGCATTCAGGTCTTAGCTCAAATGTCACCTCAGAGAGAACTTTCCTGACTGCCTTTCATACACCCCATCCTAGTCAGTGTCATTAACACCCTGTTTCATTTTCCTGATAGCACTTATCCCTATTTGAAACTGTACTGTTAATTTGTCTGACTCATCTCTAAAATCTAAGCTCCTTGAGTGAAGGAAACTAATAAATGGCTTTAACCATAAAAACAGGTATATGGGAAAAGGGAGATCTAATTTAGTTTAAGTTGTCGGGAAAACTTCTCCCAAGTAATGTAGATGGATGACAATGAATTAACCGTATAAAGGAAAGTGGGGGAAAAAATGAGGATTCTGAGCAGAAGGAACAATGCTGAAAGACCAGGAGGTGAAAGACAGCATGACAGATTTAAGTAAATGCAGGTCAATATGGCTAAAGCAGAGTTGGAAAGAGAGAAAACTGGATATAAGCACATGCCAGATTACATAATACTTTGAAGGATCCTGGTGATTATCCTAAGAGAAATTAGAACTCTTTAGAGATTTTAAGTAGGTAAGTGATATGATCAGATTTGCATTTGTATAAAATCACTGGCAGCAATATGAAGAATGGGCTGGAGGAGAGCAAGAGGATCCACAAGGCAGGTTAGGATGCCTAGGTCCAGAGAGTAAACAAGGGCAACCTGGCGTAGTGTAAGAGAAGCAGATAAATTTGAAAGGTATTTATAATGTAAACATGTAGTGATTAAGGGAAAGGGGGGCTCAAAATGACTCTGAGGCTTCTGCCTTGGCAAATCTGAGACAGAGACCAGAGAAGAAATAAGCAGATGGCATAGTAACTTCGGCAGGGAACTATTTGCACTCTCAACCAATACCCAAAGCAGCGCATAAGGATTAGGAATGTTGCCGAGGGCTACAGGACTGTGTTTCCCTATTCACAGCCAACCGCGGTTCACAATGCAACACAGTAAACGGGTTCTAAATGAACGCTCTCCGATAACACGATTGCTCTCTTCATAGATGCATCTACTTGACGCAGGTATCTTGTCAGACTCTAGTCACTCCACTCAAAAGCGTACATTACTCTACGGCTACGAAAAACTCTACTCCTCCCTCTCTATTAGGCATCATCTCGGCTACGAAACCTTGCCGGTCTCAGGATGGGGTGCTGCTGCTTCTGTGAATCCATCACTTCTGCGACAGACTCCAATACGGAAAAGCTCGCTTAGTAGCTTTCTTTTTTACTTATCTTCCCTGGAACCTGTACTCCGTAGGGCAAGGCGGCCTCTTCCACTGTGGTATCCCCAGCACCTAACACAGTGGCCGACACAGAGCAGATACTCAGTTAAAAGACTTGAGTGAATGAATTGACGAACGAATGCCTCCTGGGTGCACCCCGTCCCAAAGAAAATCCCACCCCCCAGGCCTCGGGGGCCTTGACGTCTCCTCCTTTCACACACACCAGCCTCGGCCAAGCGCACCTGGGTTACGAACTCCGCGTTGATCTGGGACACCGTAGGAGCCACGATTTTCTTGGGCTGAGCAGGGGCCGCCATGGCAGCACTCTCACTCCGCTCCAGTGGAAAGGAAAGGTCCCCTCGGAACAGCGGTGAACGTGATGCACTTCCCCTAACAGGCAACTCTTGCTGCCCAACTCCGCGAAGCAGGAGCCCGCGGGCCGGGATATCCTCAGCCTTCACAGTCTCAGAGGAGCGCGTACAGCAGCCCGTACATCTTCCCGGAAGCGGAACGGAACAGTGCCGGAAGTTCGTGCAGGCGTTGGGTCTGAGCTACAGAATGCAAGGGCTTCGGCCTCCTCCGCATGCGTCCCCTAGCGGGAAGCTGAAAGAACGCACCCAGCACACCGGATCGGGTCTCAAGGACTCGGCAGGTAGGTGAGGGTTCTCCAGGTACAATTGCTCGGGGCGGGGGAGACTTGGCGGTTCTCTCAAACCTAAAAAAAGCAGTAGTGAAAAAAACATAGGCTGGGTACGGGGGGTTCGGTTTTAAATGTTTCTTAACAGATTCATGGAGGTATAGGTTGACATACAATGAACTGCATGCACATATTTGGAGTGTAAAATTCGATCCGTTTTCAGTCATACATCCGTGAAACCATCACCAAAATCAGGATAATAAGCATATTCAACGCCCCGAAAAGTTTCCTCATGCCTTTTGCAATCCATTCCTATTGCCATGCTAGGGAAAAAAGGGGCTACTAGGTAAAAAGGGGCTGACAGGTTAGTGAGTGAAGAGGCAATGGACAAAGTAGGTGTAAAATGCATCTTCAGCATAAAAGAAAGATACAACAGTAACCAGAATAACAGGTAAAACTCAAGTTGTTTCTTTCAACTGTTCTCTTTTTACGCTAGGTGCAGTGGAATTTTTTTTTTTTTTTTTGCCTATCCTCCCTTCTTTCCAAACAGAACTTCAAATTTGACCTAACAGCTAACCAGCATAAATGCAAATTCTTGGAACCCAACACCAGACATGAGAGAAACTCTGAGGATGTGACAGCTATCTATGCTTCTAACAAACCCTCTATATGATTCCAATGCAAACTAAAGTTTGAAAACCACTGATCAACAGTGACAACAGAGTTATGAACAAAAAGCAGTGGGAGCAGCACAGGGAATGGCTTGTTTGGGTAAATCAGAAAGGCTTCCAGAGGAAGTAGTATTTAAGTTCAAACTGAAAGAATGAATAGAAACTTGCCAGTGTAGATGCAAAATATTACATGTTCCATATTCCTTTAATAATACCATTGTGCCACTTCTCTTTTTCTCTTAATGCTAATAGAACTCTAGCAGTTAGCCCTGAAATTTAAGTCCTTCTAACCAATAGAAAGCAATGGAAAGCTCAAGATAGGAATTAAATGTTCTTTCCCTGCTTCTAAAAAGCAGATATTCTGTATCATCAAACAGTCCTTGAGGCATGTGGCTGGCTCAGTAGGTGGAGCCTGGACTCTTGTCTCAGAGCCATGAATTCAAGCCCCCACGTTCAGTGTAGAGATTACTAAAAAACAAACAACAACAAACAGAAAACCCAAAAATGCGTTATCTAACATGTAAATTGAAATGTTTTGGGGGCCTGGCTGGCTCAGTCAGTAGAACATGTGACTCTTGATCTCAGGGTTGTGAGTTGAAGCCCCACGTTGGGATAGAGATTACATTAAGAAAATAAGTAAAAAATCAATTCATCATTTAAAAAAATGTTTTCTGCAAGCCAGTTTTAAACACTTTAGTTTTTTCCCATAATCGTGGAAAACCAAATAAAATCTGGCTCATCTAAATTTCTTCTTTGAACTAAGAGTGTTAAAGTCTGTATCTAATTTAAATAATAGTGGGTAGACAAGATGGAGACAAGAATAGCAAGAATATGCATGGGAGGAATTAATTCTGTATTTCTTTAGCACAAATCTGGAGAAAGGCCAAAGAGGAAGATAAATGGGTAAGCAGGTAGATCATGTGACATGTAATGCAGTTAACATCCTTTTGTAGGTGATAAGAAACTATCAAAGAAATGTACTAAAAAGGAAAAGTAAAAAATAAATAAGTAAAAAGGAGATGATTAAATATCCATGTTAGGAAATTCAGTGTAGAAGGTGGATTGGAATGGGCCCAGGAAAGTGTTTGGCCATCAGTACCTTGTTCCAGTATGATTTTTACCTTCTATTTAAAAAAAAAAAGTCCAAACTGTGTAATTTGAAAGTTTATTTTTAAAATATTCTGAAATTTAAATTCTTCAAGACTCTTAACCACCATCCACTTTCCTTCAACACACACACATTTTGTCCTAAAATTGTTGTCCCTACCGCAGTACAAAACAAGAAACAATAAATCCACTAACTCAGCCAATGAAACTACTTCAGTAAGTAATCATGCTACAGCCTGGAATCACCCAAACAAAAAATTTTAATAAATTTCTTTAAAGACATTTATAAAGATTATTTTTTCAGAAAACCAAAGTAATTGATTCAACAATACTAACAGTTCTAGCATGCAGCAAATCATCATGTAACATCTAATGTTTAATTTTCTTATCATGGATGTATACAGTTTATTTTCATTCCTATAAAGTTTCCACAAGAAGCTTGCAGTGATAAAGGTAAATAAGGATTTTGTTACAGGTACTTCAAATAGCACTACAGTACATCTTTGACAAAATTTTTACAATTATTCCCACTTTCAATATGAAACAGCTTTTATTAAAAAGGCATGGGCCAAAAAAAAAAAAAAGTATAGTAGTATCACTTAAGCAAATAAAGTCTAATAATCATACAAGCACAACACTGTTAGGACTTTCCCTGTTTGGGTTGGGAAAGGACTAAATGAGACATTTGCTTCAAATAAAATTACGTAAATAGCTTTGGAAAATCCCCAAATACACAATTTCAAACAAAAAATCCTTGATCCTATATTCTTGGAAAATATGAGCTAATTATTCCTTGCTTTTATGTAATAGGTATGTTCTTGAAGTTTTGTGTAAGGCAAATTCTATAAACCCTCATCTTTCTTGCATTGGAGGAACCTATCTGGAGGAAACCTAAGAGAAATTATTCTTTAAAACATGATTCTCCTGCACATTTATACATCATTGGGCATTTTATCTGTACTGTCACGTTTTATCTCTGTATATTAAACCCAAGTTTCTCAAAATGCACTTGAAAAAGAAGATACCAACCTCTCCTCCCCCGTCCTCCTATACAAAGACAATTTCTTAGAGTATGACAAAGAACTTACAATGCAAAGAATGTTTATTATTCACTCTCAACAGAGGGCTTGTCACTATATTTAAGTGTGCTAAGACAAACACCGACCTGTTCTTCTCTTAAAAGATAATGGTTATTTTATTACTAAGAAATGTCATTCTTAAAGATTATATTAAAAATGGCAAATACAAAGGACAATTTGTGATTATGTCTTTTATAGCTTAAGATTCCCAATATTTCCCTATCATGACAGTGCTGTTGAGAAGAATGATATCCTCAATTCCATAAACACTTTATTCCTAAGTGGGAATAATTACCTTACTAATCAAAACAATTTGCTAAGGATCAAAATAATATTCTTTAGCATTAGTCTTGCAAGAAACATAGAATTCAAAACTAGAACTAGACCTAGTCATTGCTATTTGATCAAACTTAACAGATAGATTTAGTTATGTCACAGGACCACTCAATTCAAGAGGCATTAAAACAAAGTTTTACTGAAGTAAAATAGAAGTCTTGTGGAGATGCAGATCTATAGGTGAGTCTTAAGTCTATACAACTACTGTTGTCAATCATGTAGTAAATAGATGAATTTCATTTATTCCTCTGAAAAGATAATACTGCATACATATCATCAAAAAGATTATGGCACTTGGACGATATTCCTGATAAGTAAACATGATAAATGTATACAGGTGCATCCTAGTCTCTCTCCTACTTTCAGATCTTTTGGGAAAGACAACAACAGGCTGGGTAAAAAACCAACTCTAATCCCCCGTGGAAAAGGAGGTGAAGCTACCAGAGTCCTAAGAATAAATAGCTTGCAAAATACCAATGAAAATAATGCTGTGATTTTCTTATCCATTTTCACTTTTACTGCCTTCAGTTTTTAAACTTACAAGAAAAAATTTTGCAATGGAATTTGAGCCACAGGTGGACAAAATTATGCTTTCATGTGAAACAAAATAAATAAAATGTAGTGGGTCTATTTGCTGCAGCCAAAACCCAATTTTTACCTCTGTCTTTTGAGTGTATCTAAAAGAAGATGGCATACATTAAGAATTCCTTTAAAAAATAATGAACTGAGTTATTGTACCGCATCATGGATTTACATTTTCAATACAGCCAAAATATGTATTAAAATAAAATAAATGCTTACTGTATGGCATCAAACCATGTTCTTCCCCCTAAAAATTAATTTGGCTGTTCCTAAAACATTGTATTAATTTTCTATGTATCTTGGCTCTTACTTGTAGGACAAGCAACTGCCTATGAAATCACTCAACCTAAGGAAGGCCTTTTAATGAAAATACATTTTAAATGATACAGGCTTTAAGAACAAGATCACCAGAGAGACCACAAATGTGTTACTGGTTCTGTCAGTTACATAATTGAATTTGAGAACCACTTTATCTTGTGGTTGGTTATTCCTTAAAGTGAGTAAGTTGATGTCTCTTCCAGTGAGGAGCCTGCCTGAATGTTTTGCCACAAACTGAGCATTCAAATGGTTTCTGCCCTGCATGAATTAGATAGTGTCTTTCCAGTTTAGATGGAGATCTAAAACTTTTGGAACAAACGCTGCATTGGTAAAGAAGGCCATCATTCCTCTCTGCACGCCCTGAATAACCACAACAATGACTGTGTTGGCTCTGCTCTGATTGCAGAAGTGCACTAGAGAGATAAGGCTGCCTGTTCCTATAGGGGGTACTGAGAATGAAATCCTCTGATTCTGCCTTAACTTTTATATCTGATATTTGATCTGACTCTGAGACCTCATATTTTTGGAAACCAAGAGTCTGACATTGTTGGGAAGCATTATAGTTAACATTATCACCTGGATGAATGAGAAGTTGGTTCAAATTTTCAAATTCTTGGCAAAGAGATCTTCTATAAGGTATCTTATCAATATGAGTTAATTTGTGTCTTTTTAAGTGAGCTGACTGTCTAAAAGATTTCCCACAAACATTACAGCCAAATGGCCTCTGTCCAGTATGAATTAAATAGTGTCTTTGTAGTTTGGAAATAGAAGGAAACACTTTCTCACATTTGTCACAAGGACACATCTTATGTCCAGTATGGATGTTTTCACTTGGAACTGAAAAACCACACTGAAGCACTTCACAGTTATCAAAGAATTCCTCACCTGATGAACCATAGATAGATACATCTTTATTATTCACTGAATTATCTGTAGTTAACATGTTTTCTGTTGTAAGGATACCTTTCAAGTTTTTACCCATATTTTGGCTCTGGAAGTGCTTTTGCCAAGAAAATGGCAAAGTCAACGTTTTCTTCTTTTTATTGCCAACTGTCTTATATGTTCCATGTTTGCCAAGGGAACCTATAAATGTTCTTTGGGCTTGTTCAGGGCTCTGCTCACCAGAAATAAGATCACAATTTTTCAAGAAATTGTTTTTAAATACTTTTTTCTCAGATCGAAAATTATCTAATTTCTTACCCCCAGCACGTTTAAGTTTAGCCAAGATTTTTTTCACAATGGTTTTATAGTTGTAGCTTCTTTTGAGCCTGCTTGGAATTTTGCCACCTCTGGCAGGAAAACACTTATGTCCCTTGAGAATCTGTTCTGATTCAAAACACTCTTCACACTCTGGACACTGAAAAGGGACGATATAAATAGAGTGGACATCAAGTTGATTATTCTCCTCAGATTCACCTGTATCACCATTTTCAAAACCATCCTGCTTTGCATTTAACTTATTAGGCAGGGGGCATGATTCTGGACTCTTTATCTTCAATGAAAGAGTCTGAAAGGTCTTATTCCTGGTATGGATTTGTTTATGCTTCAGAAGTTTGCTTTGAATCTTAAATCCTTTTTGACAAAAACAACATTGAAAAGGTCTTTCTTCTGAATGTGTGAGTTGATGAATTTTTAAATGAGTTGACTGTCGGAAGGATTTACTGCACAAGACACACTTAAAAGGCCTCTGACCAGTATGAATAAGTGCATGCCTATCAAGTTTTGATTGTGATGGAAACATCTTGCCACAGATTGTACATGCGTGAATATTCTTTCTTTTCTTTGTAGGGCTGTATGTAGGATCAGACTTAGAGCATGGATGTAATGCCCATCTTTCCTCTGTGGTAAAAGTATGATACATCCCATATACTGGCTTTTCTTGCTTGGCCTCCAACAGTCTTCTGACCTGTTTAACATCATTCTGGTAGGTTTCATTGTGAAGTTGTTGGTGCTTCACAAACGTCTTCAGATTTTTAAAGTGGCGTTGACAAATGCTACATTTAAAAGGCAGATTATGAGTTAGTTGATGTCTCTCCAGATGAACCAGTTGCCTAAAGGTTTTATGACATACATCACATTCAAATGGCTTTTGACCAGTATGAATGAGATAATGCCTAGCTAATTTTGATGGTGTTTCAAAGTGCTTGAAGCAAATATTGCAAATATATGGCCTGTTTCTAGGTAGTTTGTTGGCTACTACACACTGTTGAATCTTTAGCATTTTTAAATTGTTTTCAGCCATCATATTCTTCAGTGATATACTCTGATGAACTCCATGTTCTTAAACTCCACAGATGTCTAAAAATTAAAAATAAAAATGTATTAATTTAAAAATTATTCATATGAAAAGAAATAATTTAAGTTGTCCTTTGGTTAAAGATATTAAGGGTATAGGGGAACCTGGACTTTTTCTATGTTTAAAAGTAAGTTAATAATCATTTTAGATGAATACTTTAGAATAATAAAACTAACTTCACCCATAGAAACGATGAGTCTTTCAAAGAAATTTCTAGGGGTGCCTGGCTGGCTCAGTCAATAGAGCATACGACTCTTGATCTCAGGATCATGAGTTCAAGCTTCATGTTGGGTGTAGAGCTTACTTTAAAAAAAAAAAAAGCCAAAATAAATCTCTAAAAACCTATATAATTTTAAGCTATATTTCTAATTGAGATAATACATTAAGAGGAGGATAATTTCAATTTCTTAACATTAAATAGACCTTTAATTCCAATTTTCCTAGTTCTCTATTAAGTAGTGTCGTCAATATTTAGTTGCTTTGTCATTATTTATTTATTCATTTTTAAGAGAGAGAGAGAACCTGTGTGTGAGTCAGGGTGGGGAGGGGCAGTGGGAGAGGAAGAGAATCTTAGCAGGCTCCACCCTCAGCACAGAGCCCGATGTGGGGCTCCACCTCACGACCCTGAAATCATGACCTGAGCCGAAATCAGGCTGGATGCTCGACTAAGCCACCCAGGTGTCCCGCTTTGTCATTTTTAAAAAATTAAGCTAGAAAGGTTAGAAAGTGTAAGAATTAAAATATAAAACTAAAAATAAGATGTATTTGCATTTAATTATAGCATACCATGGGTATGATCTGAGAGAATGTTTCAGTTACCAAGGTTGGATTTCTTAGCCACATCATTAACAGTATTTACTTTTAATTACTTCTTTGGACCAACAAAGACAACATGGACAACTGGGAGAAAATGTGCCAGATAACCTAGTCCCAATTTGCTACCATATGATCTCAGTGGCAGAAAAAAGGAAATAGATTGTTCATCTCTAAGCCTCCTGGCTGCCTACCACATTAAGTTGTGAGAATCAATGGAAATAATGCATCTAAATGTGTTGGAAAACTGTGAAGCGATATACAAATGGGAGGTATTACTTAGCTCAACACTAATCAAATTTTAAAACTTTATCCTTGTCTACATAATATATATTTTTAGGGTTTCTAACTAAGAAATAAACATACTAATTAAATTTATAGTTCTTTGTATTTCTTCTTTGCATTTTGTTGTGGAATTCCTTTGCATTTTGTTGTGGAATACAGAGTCGGTGAGGCAAATTGGCTACTTATATTCTTACTGATGGCTAAGTAACTGAAAGTTAAGTGTGGTTCACTTTTCAGACAATATAATAAAAATATCATTTTGGTCTTGGAGTTAATATAAAGATAAATCTGCTTTTGCTAATATAACTCTGTAGGAAACATGCATAAGTTTACTAGGTATTTTCACAAAAACTGTATACCCTATCTTCTCTTTTATCAGAGAAACCAATTTTCTTCTCATCCTTCTACTATTGCATTTACTTTAAATAAAGGAGTCAGAGATTAAAAAAAAAAAAAGCTGCTCTACCTCTCTGATTCTAATGTTGTATCTTCTAGTTGAGATCAGAAAGTTGATAAATCTACCAGAAACTCTGTGTTCTTTTGTCCGCTAAGTTGGCGAACATCCAACATATATGCTATTTGCTATTTACTGTTTTCTCCTAGAAGACACCTTAAACACAAAATCACAAACACATCCACTGTGGTTCTTTTCAGCAATGTGAATTAGAAACAAAAACATTCATTTATTGAACAAGTATCTTCTATTAGTTGCTTTATCACAGTGTTTTTCAGTGTTTGAAAAACACAACTGCATGTTGCTACCATTAATGCATTGTGAAATCAATTTAGTGGGTCATGATCACCAGTTTTGTTTAATAAAGAGTAGTAAATATCAGATTGCATTACATAAAGATGAATACTATTTTGTGAAACTTCTGTTGAAAGAGGTAAGAATGTTGTGAAAGTGGTTCCTGGTATATCTCTTCACACAACACTAGACAGAGGAACCCACAACAAATTAATAACTTTATTCAAAGTAACCAAGTAATCCATTAGGTAAGATTGGGGCCCATAGGATGAGGCAGGATTACTAAGGAAAGCAACAGTATCTAATTTTCTTCACTTGGCCCATATAACCCCAAAATATTTACCAAAAAATATAATTAGAGACCAAATGGATATGTCACACAAGTCTATGTAAAATAAAAGAATCTGACTGCAAGCCACTATATTAATTTACAAAATATACCATATAACTCAGATATCCATGTTAGCAACAATTAACTGTTGGTGCTATTCATATGCATTTTCACTACACTGAGAGAAATTACTGGTGAACAACCTCCAGACCCCTAAACGTGCTAAACACACCAATAGTCATGAGGATTAAAATTATAAATCCATTAAATTGCCAAGAACTTGGCAATTTATTTCATTCCTGTCAAGCTATCGGGTGTCGAGGTGGTCAATTAGGACAAAGAGCCAAAATGAAAATAATAATCAAGCCTTTATTCACTTAATTGCCACAGTGCAAGCATGAGGCAAAACAAGGACTGGTTCCCCAGGGTCCATTACACAGAACTACACTAGGTGAGGATCAGATGGATGCAGGGCACACAGTCATCTCCCTGCAGAGGAGGCCAGAACAAAAGGCTTCTGCCTCTTTATGGACCTGTGGGCCAGGGGAAGAGGAAGGAAGGGCTAGGAGTGGAAAGGTCCTGAGTTAAAACCAAGAAAAGTACCTCAAGCAAGCCCCTCCTCCCACCCACCCAAGGAGGTCTTAGTAGAGATGGAGGGGCCTGGGAAGTACCCCTGCCAAGATCTTCTGAATGGAGGTAACTGAGCCAACAATGCAATCTAGTATAAGCATGGGTAGCAGGAGGGAAGGGGTGAGTCCTTGATTGCAACTCCCTCCAGAAAACTGCAATGCACTGGCCATGCACAAGTCTGGTGTGGGGAGGGCAAGTTTCCCCCCATAAGGCTGGCCAGCCAAAGCGACGAAATTGTCAACAGTCAGCCCTGAAAGATCACACAAAGGATTTTGGCCTGTAGCCGACCTCAATTCCTACCATATATTTTTCCTTCTTTTTAATAGTTTCTATGGAACACTCTTGAAAGAAGTCCCAGACTAGAACCACATACCACAACCATCTCTGATTATAACAGGAATTGACTACCCATAGTTCCTGTGCCAAAAATTGTCTATGGCTGATCAACTACCACTAGCACTAAGACTGGATACTATTGTCATTTGTCTTCACACCAGGTGGGAAAGCACTTACTGGGAGCCCTGTAATTGCTAGAACCATTGGTGGCAACAAGTGATCTCATCTGCTATTTATAAGTGATAGCTCAGGGATCCCCAGTGCTCCAAGTGCAGTCCCATATGTACTTCTACAGCGTGCACATTAATTTGATAGAGCTCCAAATCCCACTTCAACTGATTCTCTGTGCTCTCAATTGATTTTTTGTTATTAGTAATATGAAAACAAACAAACAAACAAAAAAACCAAAACAAAGCCAACACCATGTACTTTTTCCTGTTAAACTGAAAATGAAAAGTAAAATAGCAAATCTCAGTGGTTCAACCTGAAGATGATTCTGACAACTGCAAGATACACTCTGTTGGAAGACTGTAAAAACCGATTTAAAAAAAATTCCAATGACGCCTCAAGGCTGAAAGCCTGTTGGTTTTTTACTAACACCATAAAAGCGAAGTGAGGCCATCACAAAAGCAAATGAACAAGAGACGAACGACCTGAGAGAAACTTGGACCACTTCCAGCTGGGGAATAATCTCTGGCGACATTTATCACAGCCTTTCCTTCTTGGTGGCTGCGTCTGCCCCATTTCCCCTGGCCCACGCTCTTAAACCCTCACCTCTCGTCCCAGAGGGGCTGCAATGGACAGAGGACCCTGACGTCCGGCCGTCGCCCTCATCGCCCACAACCAATAAGCACCTAGGGGGTCGAGCCGAGTCCAGAGACTGCAAAATCCCACACTAGGAAAGGAAGGGCAAGGGTGAAAATGGCTTTGACGGCAGCCAGGGGGGAAAAATGCCACATGCGATTCGACCCACAGCAGAGGAAAAGCATCCTTTCTGCGCCTTCCTCTCAGAGATTGCCGCTCCCCACGAGACGCAGTCGGGAGGCGGGGAACTGGAAAAGGAATGGGAGCCGAGGTCGTGGCGCCCCCGCTATGGGTCCCCGGGCACCTTGGAGGGATCGAGGCAGGCCCGACCCTTCCGGGGATCGCTCCACCTCACACACGGATTCCTCAAGTCCTCCTCACGCACCTGGAGCTGGCACGGACCCGGCAGGCACGCATCTCAGGGCCCAGGCGCCGCGAAGGCAGCGAGCGCACGTCCGCAGGGCTGGCGCGGCGACGGGCTGAGCGCGCAGGCGCAGCGCTCCGGAGCGCCCAGGGACGCGGTCCGGCTAGAAACAGGCTCCGTCCCACCCCAGGGCCGCCGTCGCTTAGGCTCGGTCTGCAAGACGGCAGTGAAAGGGGGGGGGGCTCC
Organism: Neomonachus schauinslandi; assembly: GCF_002201575.2. NCBI lineage: Eukaryota > Metazoa > Chordata > Mammalia > Carnivora > Phocidae > Neomonachus > Neomonachus schauinslandi. The sequence continues at coordinate 76,439,922 of NC_058411.1, forward strand.
AGAGGTTGGTCCCCACCCCTAGCGCCGCTCACCCCGCCCTGCAGTTTCGCGGGGAAGAGAATAGAGGAGTGAAGAAGGCTGTTTCTTCAGATTGCTGACAATTAGATGAGATGGATGTAAAGTGCTCAACGTAGTGCCTAGAGCCTAGTAAGCCCTGAATAGCTTCATCATTTATTACTCTTTTTATATTACATACAACTTTATGAAGTGATGGGATCTCATTTTAAAATGAGGAAAAGGAGATTGAGGCGTTAAGAAACTTACTCAGTGTCACACGGCTGGTAGACGATGGAGGTGGGATTTGAACACAGGCGTCTAGTACCAGACCTGCACTTTTAATTCGCTACTTCTTCCCAAGTTATAGATATCTCAGTATTTTATGTGGACACTATTAAGGGTTAAACGTGTAGTCCAGTTACGGACGTGGGTGACACATTATTAGGTATAAGATGCTTAGGTATCTACCGAAGATTTTAAGTACAAAAGATAGTGGAAAATTATTGCGCATTTTTGCAGGTTCCGATTTTACCTGTCTCAGCTTGAGCGATGAGGACATGAGAACAGGTAACAAGCATATTTTCTTTCAACTGTAAGTAACTTTTTGCATTACTTGTCAAGGACCACTGACAACAAAAATTGTTATTTCTAATGTTTTTATACGTTCCTCTATTTAATAAGGAAAAAGTTGGTCCAATGAAAAGTCATTCTCTATTTTCCATGTGGCAACATGAGGAAATGGCTAGTAGGACATAAGCTTTGGCTTTTATTTTGTAGCAAGCTTGGAGGAGTCACATTTGGGGAAGGTTGAAGCCCTTCCAACAGAAGCAGAGATAGAGGAGGGAAAGAGCTTCCGTGTCTTAAGTGTTAACCTCAGGGTAGGGACTCTGTGTGTTCAGATAACCCTTGAAGACTTGCTCTCTTCTGCAGCTTCTCCTGGGAGCTCAGCTCAACCAGATCATGCAAACAATTGCATCCATCACCAGCCACATAAATCCTCAGAAAAGATACGCAGACCATAAGAGAATATCACCTGAGGTTGGGAACCAATGGAGGGTGCATTACCTGCAAAATAAGTAGGCCTTTGCACCAAGAGCCTGAATTTGGAGTGTGGAACATAGATGAGACATGGATAAGCTATTCTCCAAGGCCACATACCCTACCTCATAGCCTTCCCCATTCACCCTGAAAGTCATCTCAGGAGCCTTCTGGGGGAAAAAAAAAGGGGTTAGAAATTACTGTAAGTCATCAGGAAGATTTCACTGAATAGGTGAGATTTGAATGGGGACTTAGCAGTGGTTTCAATATGGATAAACAGAAAATGTGGGGGGCAGGCTAGAACATTGTAGGGAGAGATGGGAGTAGTGATAAGGAAAAATAAAGAAACGGCATGGCATATATCTTACCTCTGCAACTTATTAGTGTGTGTCCTTAAAAGTTATTTAACCTTTCTGAATCTCAGTTTCCTCATCCTCAAAATGGGGATATAATTAATTAATCATTCATTCAATGACCTGTCATGTACAAAGTACAAAGGATTCACTTGTAAGCATATGAAGATGAAACGGTGAGGGCCCTGACTTCAATGTAGTTTTCAGCTCAGAAGAACATGCAAAGAAGTATAATATGATAAGAGAAGATATGTATGGGGCAGCAGTGGGGAGGAGGAGTGTCTAAATCTGCCTGGGACTTCAGGTGGAGATTGTCTTTGACCTGAGGCATTAATTATCCATCCACCCATCCATCCATCCTACATATGTTTTAAGCACTTGTTATGTGCCACGCCCTGTTCTACATTACTGGAGATAGAGTAGGGAACAAATTGAAAAGTCAGCAATTCCTGTCTTCATAGATTTTTCATTTATAGTTTTTTATATATTTATATGCCTATGGAGGGAGACAGACAATAAACTAAATAAGGAAAATATATCATATCTAATATGTAAAATAAGCACAGAAGGGGGCTATGAAGATTTGAGTGGGAGGGCTTGTCGGCATTTTAGTAGACAGCCGGGGATGACCTTACTGAGCAGTTCTGTGATTTTTGAGTGGAGCCTGATAGAAATGAGAGAGCCAGTCCTTATTTATGTTTCACGTTTAGAGCACTTACTGCTCACCAGGCACTTTGCAAGAAGCTGAGAAAAGCCTTAAATGCCTTGCAGAGGTTTTCTTTTTTTCTTCTTTATTTTAAACCTGTAGGCAATAGGAGATTATTGAAGAATTTTGATCACAGGTATGGCAAGTTTCCATTTGTGTCGTAGAAAATTCACTCAGAAGTAAGATGGATGAAAAAACAGCGGTGGCAAGATTAGAATAGCCACGTTGTCATCTAGGGGCTTCCTACTCCTTGAATATCTGGTTAACTTGGATGAAAATCCAGTTCTGTGGCCTGTGACAGTCTTCATGCTACCTGTTCTCACAGTTTGCTCCTAGTGTATATGTATCCTCCTCAGTAGTTCTTAACCTTTAGGGCTATCTATCTCCTTTTTAGCAACAACACATTGAATGTAGAACTTAGCTTCCTTGTCAGTTTCTAGAAAAATATCCAGTCATACTGGTGTGTGTGTGTATGACAGCAAGAGAGAGACAGAGAGAGAGAGAGAATACTTTACTGAAGATTCAAGGGTCACTAGGGGATAGGGTTTCAGCTGAAAAGATGTGGGGCCTGGGAGCAACTCAGCCAGTACCAAGTGCATCCAAGAAAATTGCACTTGAAAGGAGTCCACACTTTGAGCATCTTTCATATGTCTTTGGAATATTTTAAAGGCAAAAACTATGAAATTGAGTTTTAATGCTTGCTAAAGCTCTTCCTACTCCCAAGTGACTGACCTGGCAGAGAGTTCAAATCTTCTGTTTTCATCTCCCCTCTTATTTTCCTCTTACCTCTCCTCTTTCTTTCTGTGGAGCAACCAATAAAACCATCCACTTGCCTCCTGCAGATAATCCACCAAAACCTGTACCCCTCAGATGTTAGTTTCTACCCCCAAGCAATTATCAAAGAATTTTTCCAACAAAGATAGCACTCCCTTTCTAAGAGGATTTTTGATGAATAAAATTCTCTCTTTCCCATCATATATTTTCTCAAGAAAAATATTTGCAGACTCTTGTGTGTTTTGCTGCAGGACTTCTGAGGGGTGGCAGGGGCTGGAGGTGAGGAGTGGTAAGTTGGGATCAGAAGGTAAAACGTGGTACAACTGTATTTTACTTAAGGCAGTTAGACCACATCCGACTTCCAGGCTAGTCCCAATCTCTTGGAGGTTGTTAGAAATTTTCTTTAAAGCTCCACTAGTGCTAATGCCTATAGGATTTCTGGATCTAGTTAGGCAGTGGCATCCTACCCCACCCACCCCCCATGTGTTGGTTCAAATTCCATAGTTACCCTGAAAGCAGGTGGGATTCTCAGCATAGGGCTTTGACCACATTTGTTAACCCTTAGAGTCAGGGCTGACCTCTGGACCCACATTGATTACAGAAACCACTCCTACTACTTTAATATTGGGGTATAGGTCAACCAAGGAGAGAGGGCAGAGCTATGGTATCTACCAAACGTTTTTGCTTATGCCGTCAGGAGAGCCTGACATTGGGACTTCTCTCCTGTTTCTGGATCTTAATTTCTTGAGTTCTTTTCATTCCTCCAAAAAATACCTATCCTCAAAAGGGCCAGAACAGATGGAAGCGTTTCTCTTCTCAGCCCCCAACCCCATGTAGTGCTATGGGTTTTAAACCTGTCTCTGGTGGCTGCTAGATTGCAGGGGGCAAATGTGTGAGATATTACTAATCTTTTGTTTAGGACCTGGATTCCCAACTAGATAAAAACTCAATAGTCATTGTTTGTGTTTAAGCCTAGGGCTTTTTCTGGTGTGTTCTCTGACCCAAAGTAACTCACTTACCCCCTAGCCTGGGGGCGTTGGTAGTTGGGTGAACGACTGTGAACTAACTATCTGTACTTGGGTGGCTGAGCTCTGCACACTCCACATAGTTACACGGGTACCTTCACCTCTAACCCCAAATAATCAGTCTTCTCTCTTCCTCCCTTTGAATAACTTCTTTAAAAGCAAGGAGTAGGGGCGCCTGGGTGGCTCAGTCGTTAAGCGTCTGCCTTCGGCTCAGTTCGTGATCCCAGGGTCCTGGGATCGAGTCCAGCATCAGGCTCCCTGCTCTGCGGGAAGCCTGCTTCTCCCTCTCCCACTCCCCCTGCTTGTGTCGCTTCTCTCGCTGTGTCTCTCTCTGTCGAATAAATGAATAAAATCTTTAAAAAAATAAAAATAAAATAAAATCAAGGAGTAGGAGGATAATCCATATTTTCACAGGAAGTTCTGAGTTTCTCCTGTAATGTTTTGCTTTAAATTCCTCCTACAACAGCTTAACTCCAACAAGCCTGATTTTTCCACACTACTTTCCAACAGCGATGTGGGGATGCTTTGTGGCAAAATCTCTTAAGTTTTAACACAAATGCAAAGGTCACTTCTCCTTCCAGCTGTTATATTGCCTAAATTCTGATTTAGAAATCCAGACATTTACCACATTGTCAAGCATGATTGCCATTAACAATGCCATTGTTAAGCATTCAGCTACCCAGTGTACCCTAGGGATGCACTGGCAACTTTGCAATCACATAAATTCTTAAATCTAGATCCTGCAAACTTTTAATTAATCATTGTCTAATTCCAACTGTTATTCCTCTAATATTTCAGGGAATGTGAAAATCCTTTTTCTGCGTTACCCGAAATTGTCTTTATTTCTCGTGGCATGTAGTGTTCACTAGGGGTCGTAATAGGCAGTCCCCAGTTCAGATCTTTGAGGGACCCTGACTCAGTAGAAGAAACAATCATAATAGGAATCTTTCATTAGCCCTTTATAAAGTTGTAAGTTAAGGACTTCTTTTGTGTTGCTGCTTTTAATATTTTTTTCTTTATCACTATATTTTGCAAATTTAATTACAATGTCTTGCTGTTGTCCTGTGTTTGTTGATTTTGATGGGAGTTCTCTGTGCCTCCTACATCTGGATATCTGTTTCCTTCCCTAGGTCAGGGAAATTTTCAGCTATTATTTCTTCACATAAATTTTCTGCCCTGTTTTTTCTCTTCTTCTTTTGGGACTCCTATAATACAAACGTTATTATGTTTGATGGACTCACTGAGTTCCCTAAGTCCATTCTGCTGTTGCATAATTCTTTCTGTCTTTTGTTCAGCTTCATTATTTTCCATTATTTTGTCTTCTAGGTCACTAATTCATTCCTCCAGCCTGCTGTTCATTGCGTCAAGCCTGCTTCCAATCTTGTTTATTGTTCTCTTCATCTCTGATTCTTTTTTAACTCTTTAATCTCTGCCGTGAGGGTCCATCTGATGTCTTCTATTCTTTTCTCAAGGTCAGTGAGTATCCTTATGCTTGCTTTCTAATTTCTTAATCTTCTCAACAACTTTGAAAGGAAATATTTTTGTCTCTATTTATGAATTAGGAAATATAAAGACCGAGAGTTTAGTTGACTTGTCAAGGTCATGCAGCTAGTAAATGCAGGAGTAGGTTTCCTTTTTTTTTTAAAGATTTTATTTATTTATATGTCAGAGAGAGAGAGAGCACAGGCAGGGGGAGCGGCAGGCAGAGGGAGAAGCAGGCTCCTCGCTGAGCAAGGAGCCCAATGCAGGACTTGATCCCAGGACCCTGGGATCATGACCTGAGCTGAAGGCAGATGCTTAACCGACAGCCACCCAAGTATCCCGAGGAGTAGGTTTCAAATCCAGATTTGTCTTGACTCCAAAACCTATATTCTTTCTACTGCACCGTAATATAAAACATGTAATACAATGCTTACAGCATATTTGGTGCTCAATATATTATACTTTTTGTTCTTATTTTTTTTCACTTAGAGTCAAATGTTTATATATTTTCATATATATATTTATCTAAATATATTTTTTATAAAAATATGTGACATATATTTTGTACATTTAAATATATTTTATATTTGAAATATGTGATATTTGATATACTTATCATATGTGATGTGTATATTTTATATATTATATATTTGTTATATATGTATTATGTGTATGTGTGTCCTTTCTTGTGGTTCTGCTTCTCTGATTGAACACCACTGAAGCAGGGGCAAAAGTGAAAGCTGGTATACTTGTTAAGAGGCCAACACCATTTAGTCCAGGACCAAAGATCCAAGATGTCATCATGGAGATGGAGAGAAGTTTACCAGTTTAAGAAATGTTTTGGAGGTTGTATTATGGTTCTCTAAAGAAACAGAACCAGTTGGAGAGAGAGAGAGAGAAAAGAAAGAGATTTCTCATAAGGAATTGGCTCATGAAATTATGGAGGCTGAGAAGTCCCAAGAGCAGCAGTTGGCAAGCTCAAGACCCAGGGGGACTGATGGTGGAGGCTGGCAGGCTTGAGACCCAAGAATAGCTGAGGTTTCAGTTTGAGTTTAAGGGCAGGAAAAGACTGATATCTCAGCTCAAGTAGTCAGGCAGAAGGAGGTCCCTCATATTTCTTGTTGTTTTTGTTCTAGTCGGGCCCTCAACTGATTGGATAAAACCCACCCACATTAGAGGGAGCAATCTGCTTTACTCCGTCTACTGATTCACATGTTAATCTCATCCAGAAATATTCTCAGAGACAAACGCAGAATAATGCTTAACCAAATGTCTGTGCACTCTATGGCCCAGTCTAGTTGAGACATAAATTAACTTTCACATAGATGTGAAGGAAAAACTCAGGTTTTTTCCTTCCTATGTAGAGAAAAACCCAGTTCTCCTCTGCTTTGAGTTTCTTCCCTGTGAGTTTCCTACTAACACAAACCACTTCTGACATTTCTAGTCACCAAGTGTGTGTGGGGGGGGTGGGGGGGGTTTCCTCAAAACAACAAGCAAGCCTTTGACTCCAGCTGGGAGTCCTACCATTCAACTCAATTCTGACACTGTCTACCTAGATGTAGCCTCAGATCTCTTGGGTAAGCCTGCCTCTCCCCACCACTACTTCAGATGCCAGTTGCAAGCTCAGTTATTGTTTGTGCTTCTGACCCACTGCTCTAGATCAAAGGTTTCAATGACCCGCTCTGCAAGTACAATTCATTTGCTAGAGGAAGTCATAGAACTCAGGGGAATACACACATTTACAGGTTTATTCAAGGATATGATAAATAAGGCAGAAGAACAAACAGATGAAGAGATACCTAGAGCGAGGTCTGGGAGGTTCTGTCCCCGTGGAGTTGGAGTGGATCACCCTCTTGGTGTGGATGTGTACACCCACTTAGAAGCTCTTCGAACCCCATATTTTGGGGATCTTATGGAGGCTTTATTATGTTGGCATGATTGATAATCATTAATTCCATTTTCAGCCCTCGCCCCTCTCAAGAGAATGGGGCGAGGGCTGAAAATCCCAAGCTTCTAATCATGACTCCTTCTTTCCAGTGACCAGTCTGTTATCCAGGAACCATTCAGGAATCCACCCGAAGTCACCTCATTAGAACAAAAGATGCTTGTAATGCTCTTATCACTTAGGAATTGATGTGGGTTTTAGGAGCTGTGTGCCAGGAACCGGAGACAGAGACCATATATTTTCTATTATCTCATGATAGATGTATGTATGTTGGATGCATGTCTGCCTTCATATGCACTTGCACCAGGCCCCACACTTGGGAGGACTCCATAGTTAGTTTAATGCTCTGCTGTTGCTGTCTTAAAATTCTTGGTTATTTTTCAACAAGGGGCCCTGCATGTTCATTCTTTATTGGGCCCCACATAATATGTAGCAGGTCCTGATTGGATATGAGGAATGAGGAGAAAAAAAGCTCAAGGATTACACTTAGGTTTTTGGCTTAAACAGCTGTGTGGATGGTACTGCATTTGGAGGTGGAGTTTGGGAGAGAAATTAAGAATTTTGATTTGAGCATGTTAACTTAGAGCTGCCTTTTAGACATTGTGGTAAGATATTTGTTGCTTGCTTCCCCAGCATTCATTTCCATCTTCCAGATTCCTGGCTAGACCCTGTTTCCCAGCTTTGTGGTTAGGGTTTGATTGGCTCTATTTCCAGCCATCCACATGCTGTCCTGGTATGGCAGCCTCTGCCATATAATAAGTAATCTACTAAGCCGAGTAGACTAGTGCTCTTTGTAATTCCCTTCAACCCTAGATTAAAGAATAAGGGGGGAAAAGGATAAGGAGAGACTGACTCTTTGAGAAGGAGAGGCAAAGGCTGCAGAAATGGAGCCTAAAGTTTTTTGTCTGTTTGTTTGTTTGTTTTATCCCAGGCCATGGATACTTGTGGGAGAATCTGCTTATTTTCCCAGTATCTATCCTTGCCATCTTCCACTGTTTAGCTGGGTACATGGTCTCCTGGTATAAAGAGTACATTTCCCAACATTCCCTGGAGCTAAGTACACAGCCATGTGATTATATTCTGTTTAATGGGCTATAGGGGGACGTGGTATATACATTTTGCTGGACATATCCTTAAAGAGAAGGGGCATGCCATTTCTCCTCCCTTCAAATTTCAGCAGTCTAGAATTTGAATGCATTGACAGAAACACCGTAGTGAGCAACAGACAAGAACACTGGTCCTTTGACACCACGGAGCCATGCTAGTTTTGGATTGCCTACCTCTTATCTTTTATAAGAGAGCTAAATTCTATCTTATTTGAGATAAGACTATTATCCACCACTATTTTGGGTTTCTGTCACATGTAGATAGTGTTAATCCTAAGTGATACAATGTTCATATAATTAACTCCTTTTCTTCTCGTGGTACCTAAATAATGATATGTTTGTTACAAACAAGACTCTAATAAGGACAATTTTTATTACTCAGGCCATGTGCAATTTGGTCTACATACACACTGAAAAAACCCCTATTCAACCCATATTTTTGCTTTGCCTTTTAAGTCCTCAAAAGAAATATAGACATTTTACTAGGATCTATATTATTAAAAGCACCACTACTTTCTCTAGGGAAGCAACAATTGATCCACATTTTTCTGGCACCAGCTCACATTTCATAAACCCTTGTTTAAAATTAACCCAAACCATTAAACAACACAGAAAAAAAAATTCTTTTTAAATTACACTATAAAAACTGCCTTTTGAGAAACTGAAACAGGTGAGTTTACATGTAATCTCAGATAAGGTGACCAGATATCCAAAATTGGCTAAGACAGTCCCAACTCCCAGATTGCTGGCTGCTCTGGTTTCTGTCTCAGTACACGTCCTGTGGTTCTGGCCAGATGTCATCCAACTTTAGGATAGGAATGCCTGCCCCTACTTGGGCGAACAAGTTACTAAAAATGGGGAGAAATAACAGGAAAGTGGAAAGGGCAAAAAACTAAACTTTGATTGCAATTTTAGTAACATTTTGGTTCTTTGTTTGACAATGTTTGTAAGCGTTTGTCAACACGTGTTGTTTAGTTTGGGGTCTTTGAAACTGTATGGGATGATCCATTTCTAGGGTTTGATCAGTATTTTTAAAAAGTGATATTGACTATAATAGACTAGAAAATGCCAACATGCATTTCACATACTAAAGATGAGTAGTTTTCAAAAATTTCTATTTATGTTTTATCTGTGAGTCTTTGGTGCAAGAGCGTGATCAAAAGAAGTTTAAAACTCACTAAATTTTAGTCATTTAGGAGTACACTCAGCCACTGTCTCTTGTATCATGAAGGAATATCAAGAAATTTTAAACCTTTCATTCAATAGATATTTGACATATATAACATTAATAGTACTTGTGCATCCATCACTTCCCTGTGTTTCCCTTAAGCCCAATTCTCACAAGTTTTCCAGGGCTGTTCCAGGGACTTTGCAAGAGTCCAGGACTGTGGGATGGGGATTGTCTACAGGAGATTGGTCAGAGGACAATTCAACTTCGAAGTTCACTGGACAAATGGTGTTTAAAGACTAAATTTAAGTTAGCCAGTTGGGCAAGGAAAGAAGGGCATTCCAGATAGAAGGAGCAGTATGTGTTAAACAGAAAAGAGAAGCAGTAGAGTATATAGGTTCATGATATCTTAGATGTAATTCTGAATTCCAAAAAGTTCTAAAAGCTGAAAGCATTAGGCAAGAAAACCAATTCAATCTGAACTCATTGGTGTGCTGCATTTGTCCCATGAGTTCAGATTGTTTTTATCATATTACACTGATATCCAGTCAGTCTAAAATATGGTTATGGTCCGCAAGATGTGTATTTGAGTTCTAAAAGAATATATAATTATAAAAGACTGGTGCATTAACTATTTACTTATCAGTTTTATAGAAGGTAATGTTTTTTTTAAAGATTTTATTTACGGGGCGCCTGGGTGGCTCAGTCGTTAAGCGTCTGCCTTCGGCTCAGGTCATGATCCCAGGGTCCTGGGATTGAGACCCACATCAGACTCTCTGCTCCATGGGAAGCCTGCTTCTCTCTCTCTCCCACTCTCCCTGCTTGTGTTCCCTCTCTCGCTGTGTCTCTCTCTGTTAAATAAATAAAATCTTAAAAAAAAAGAAATTTTATTTGTGTATTTGAGAGAGAGAGAGAAAGAGAGAGCAGGAGAGTGGGGAAGGTCAGAGGGAGACACTGATTAGGGAGATCAACTCAGGGCTCTGTCCCGAGCATCAGAATCATGACCTGAGCTGAAGGCAGACCCTTAACTGACTGAGCCACATGGCGCCACTCCTCTTTAAGTTTTAATGAAAATAAAGCCTCAGGGGCTCCTGGGTGGCTCAGTCAGTTAAGCATTCAACTCTTGATTTTGGTCAGGTCATAATTACAAGGTTGTGAGATCCAGCCCCTTATCAAGCTCTATGCTGAGTGTGGAGCCTGCTTGAGATTCTCTCTCTCCCTCTGCCCCTCCTCCCACTCGTGCTTTCACTTTCTCTCTCTCTCTCAAAAAAAATATTAAAACTTCAAAATCCATAGCATTAGCAAAATAGAAATCTAGTAAAGCCAGCACAGTAATCTATGCATAATTATGGAAGAACTAGTGCATAAAATGGTTATATGATGTATCTCAGGAATCAGTTTGTCAAATTTATGCACAGCTTATTTATAATTGATGATTTCTTAATCTTTCTCCAATTGTTTAATGATTTCCATATGCTTGCTTGTGCTTTAACTTGTGTGCATTTGGTGAATCTTACCTACCACAAGTAAGTAGAAGTCTATAAAGTAAAAAATTGTCTCCTTTTCACCACCATCCTCCTTCCCCTTTAGCACATTGTCCAGAGGTAACCACTCTTAAGAGAGTTGTATATATTCTTTCAGACCTTTTTTCAAATTTGTATGTGAGCATGCCTTATGTCATAGATATACAAAAACAAATGTTGGGTGATGGGCATTAAGGAGGGCACGTGATGTGATGAGCACTGGGTGTTATATGCAACTGATAAATTATTGATTACTACATTTGAAACTAATGATGTTCTATATGTTGGCTAATTGAATTTAAATTAAAAAAAAAGAAAAAAACCCCCAAATGTTTCTTCTGTCATTCTCTCACAGAACTGGCATAATGCTATGAAGGTGTTCTGCAACTTGCCCGCTTCACTTATGTTATATATATCTTTTCATGGAAATATGTATAGACCAACCTGATTCTTTTTAATGATTGCCTCATGTTCTATTGCATGGATGTTCTTTAATTTAACCATTGTCCTACTGACGGGTAAATAGGGTTTTTCTATGTTCTTATGATGGCAAATATTCCTTCAGATTTACATCCCTGTACTACCTCTTAGTCATACTTAAAAGACCTCCTCAGTCTCTAAGGTCTTTAGCCAAAGCATGTATTTTGTAGGAACTGATACCTTCTTTTCTCTTAAACCAAAGAGAAACCATTCATGTTAACCTGTAAGTACAGCAACAAAAAGCATTTTGTTGATTTTTTATGAGAATTATAAAGTAGTCACCTTTATAAGAGGGCTCTGATATGGTAGAAACCAGTTAATGTCTTGCTGTTGACTGCTTTAGCTTACCAATCTCATCTTCTTAAGCAAGGTCATTCTGGAGGTTACTCTTAAAATTCTTCCTTAGTGTTCACTTCGTCATATCTTTCATTGTAGGAACATCTAAGAAGCACAGACCTGAGGAAGAATCTCCAGGTTAAAGAGGTGGAAGTTGCTAGAATTTAAAAGCAGTGTTTCCACACAGGAGAAGTGACCTGCTAAAGGGCCACGGCACCAGAATGCTTTCTAATTCTTTGCCTCCACTTCTGCCTCAAATAATGACCTACTCTAAGAGGAGGAGAGTGTGTTGGTTAGTAGCGTGGGCTTGCAGTCATACACCCTGGGTTCTGCCTCTTGTTAGCTCTGGGGCTTGAGCAAATGACTTAACCTCTTTGTGACTCAGTTTCTTCATCTATTAAAATGGGGACAGGGATGGTGATGATGATATCACCTACTCTGTAGGGTTGCTATGAAAAAAATCAAAGATTAGTATTTGTAAAGCACTTACAGGGTCTGGTACCTAATAAACTCGATATAGATGTTTGTTAAATAAGAATGGCACAATGGTATGGACACTGTGGCTGTTTCTCTGAGTTTCCTGAAGAAACAGCTGTTCATGAAACCTTCCAAAAACTCAAATGTAGCTGAAGTTGCCCAAAATATGGTGTGAGCAATCTTCCTTCTTCTACTCATCAGCGCCTTCACTGTAGAGGGGTCTCTATTCAGTGCTCACAGAAGTCCTATATTTCAGTGGCCTGCTCTGGATATCCAAACTTCTAATGAGAAATGGTACCTTATTTAGGTTAAAAAGAAGATGGACTAATATTGGGTGTACGCTTTCTAGATAGCTGTTAGCACATTCTTTGTGTTCAACAAAATATTCTCACAAGAAGAGGAGCTTTACAAAAATACATCACAGAAGAAATTGAGTTAGATTTCAGAAACATAAGTACAATGAAAATTGTCTGGATTCACAGGAAATCTGTGACTTTCTGAATGCAAGAAAATGATATGAAATTCATTGACAATATATATTTATATCTCACATTTTCAGATTTTAATATTACAGCTATTAGAAATGCATCCAAAATTTATTTATATAAGAGCTGATTAGCCAGATCTGATATTTTGCAAGTTTTTTGTTACTGTTTCCTTCCCACCCTAAACCTGCAATTTTCTGCATTTTGATCAATTACAGAGCATGTGAAGTCAGGTGTGAAACTGGTTTCTCTTAATATGGTTATACTTCCAACACAGACCGTATAGCTCCTCACTTTCTCTTTAGCAGGAAGTTACAGGACCAAAAGGCCACACCTTCTGGGGAGCCTCCATATTCTCTGGAGTAGTTTATAGCTTTGGGTTGAACACTATGACCAAGTAGTTTCATATTCTTGTCTGATGTATCATGATTTAGTTTCCCAACAAAGTTGAATGTCTTACTTCCTCATATTATCACTAACAGAATTTGGGGGATTGACACCAACTTTAAACCCCAGCTTCAGGACAGAATTATACTTGTTGGACTTTGGGTGGGATTTCTAATACTGAAAGAGGGAGGGAAAATTTGCATGCTGTGGATAGCCACCGAAGTACCCATGGAGAGTTGGCATTCGAGCTTTTAGACTTTGATTAAAACACTTGGAAGGAAGCTGTAGCAGATACAGCTATAATCAACTTATAATTGGGTATTTTATGTGTTTGGTTTTTTTATACCTCACCTTGTTCCCAAAAGACAAGCAGTTATGTGATTCCTCTTCCAGGACAGCATCAGGAAAAGATGGAGCTCTCATTTCTTTCTCCTTGGCCTGCGCAGGCCAGTGCTTAACTGTGTAATAATTTCTTTTCAAACTCTAGTTGCTCAGGCAACTACACTCTTTGCTCTCTAGCTTGACCCCATTTCCTGATGAATGGGCTTTTCATTTTTTCACTTAGTTCTAAAGGCTTTCACATTCTGCAATTTTCTCTGCTAAAAAGCTCTAGGCATAACTGCTTAGAAAATCATAGGCAATCATAAAACCTTAGATTTTTTTAAGGAAACTTAGAGATCATTTAATCCAACCCCCTCATTTTACAGTTAAAGAAATCGAGCCCCCAAGGAGGGTAAATAACTTGTCCAATGTCATCCTGCTAATTTGTAAACTGGCTAGAATTTTTCCGAAGCTAATTTTTTGAATTGGGTACAACTACAACTAAAACTGTTTTAAAGGGCACATACTTTTCCATCTTGATCTTTTAGAGCTGTCATATGAATATAATTTATAGAACCAAATTTACGAAATCATGACTCCTAATCCTAAAAAAAAAACGCTGTGATGTGAGAAATAGTTAAATGAGGTTTGGAATTACCATGCTTTTTAATAGAACATTTATCATAACAATGGTCTCAGATGTGGTGGTTAATTGAGGGTTGACTAGGTCCAAGAAGATTGCTTTGCTTTACCTAAGATTTTATTTTGGTGGGGGAGGGAGTTGAGGGAAAATGGACCAACACATGTAGAGAGAAATGGGCATTAGGTTAGGCTCAATAATCTATTGTCACTACTGTTAATAAAATATCACACTTTCTGTCCACAAGATCACAACTCTAGTTTGTAAGAAATTATAAATTATTTTTGTATCCAGAACTTGCATCTAGCTAGAGCCAAAGATGAAAAGCCAGTAGCTTCCCCATGCTCTTTCTATAGACCACTCATTCCAGTTAGTGAGTTCTCCAACATGGCCACAAATAACTCATAGAGTCTTTGAAGAGCCACTCTTCTCTGTTGCTGTATGGCACTCTGTGCAAAGCAGTGTATCTCACAAGCAGGCCCATCCCTAACATTTGTGAGCCTGAGATGAATGTGCAAATGTTTGTCTCCAACCTTACCCCTATCTCAATGGGCCATATACCCTTCTGTCCATACTGACCTCAAAGAAACTTGTGTATAAGTGTATAGACTTCACTCTACATATCCAAGCTCTCTCCACAAGTCTGCACACAAATTGCACAAGTAGTCACCTCTTGTCTTCACTGTGGGTAATACAGTCTGCCCTTAAGAGAATAGAGAGGAGCAGAAGCCCAAGCAGGCACCTGAAAGAGGCTCAGGGATTCATGAGCAGGGAATTGCAGGTTTTCTGGATAAAGAGAACTTGGTTTAGAAAAAGGAGAGCAGGTTCCTGATCGGAAAATCCTGATAGACCTGTCACCTTATGGGGAGGAAGAAGGTAGAGGAGGGCCAGAATAAGACCTAAGGCATTGTACCCAGGAAAGAAATCTTGGTTGATTGGATCAAGAACAGTACTGCTGACAAGAAAACTCTGGGGTTGAACCCTCCTATAGGCATTGTCTCTTGTGTAGGACCTGTACAAGAAATGGAAGCAAAATTGTTTCATGGCCAGAAAGAAGCCACTTCAAACAAGTTATTTTTTAAATAGGGAAGTTTCAAGAGATGTTCTAAAAGAGCATCTAAAAGAACAACACTGTTCAAAGGTATGACATGTCAAACTGGAAGGAATATTCAAGATTGTCTAATGAAGATGGAATAGAGAGACCACAGAGACAAGTAACTTGCCCAAGGTCAGACTGCAAGTAGTAATAGAGCTCAGCTGAACACTTGTAGCTTGGATTTCCAGGTTCTCAGGAATGGGTTTTTTCCCATGACCTGGAGCTGAACCCCCTTGAAATGACTCTAAGCACCATGGAAGAATAGACACAGGGTAGCTCTTATACTGTAAGTGTATTTTTAATGATGTGACAGCAGAACAGCAAATACCAGTGGTTTCTACAGAAAATCAGACACCAGTCACACTTTTGAGAGAGAGAGAGCACGCAAGTGAGTGAGCGAGGGAGCTGGGAAATGGGGTGAAGAAAGAGGGGAAGCGTTATAATGTAAGCGTCGATGCTGAGTATCAGAGAAACTTTTTCTCTTCTTATGAATCAAAAGAGAGTGATGTTATCACTATTAGGTGATTCATTTGGGGAAGTTGGTGCAATGAGAAAAGGTAGAAACGAAGAAAGGGGTTATAGGTACTCTGAATTACCCCCTCACTCTCATTTACCCCCAATTTGGGACTATATATAACTTGATTCATACCCTCCTACCCTGTCAGTAATGTTTATTTTAAATATGAAGGTCAGGAAATAAAATGTATTGAAGTGGCAAGTATGGTCTAAGTATCGATTAATCGTTTTAAAACAAATTAAAGTTTGGTCTGTGAAAAAGAGAATTAGGCTGGAGTACAGAATTTGTTTTCCTGTCGTAGGCCTGCAGCAAGCCATTTAACCTCTGCAGTGCTGTTTTTCCAAAGGTAAACTGAAAATTGCAAAGCTAGCTCTTAATATTTATGATGAAAAAAAATAGAGGGAGGAAACCCAAGTGTCCAATAACAGGGAAATAGATTATGGAATATTTATATAGTATAATATTATCAACATTAAAAATTACAATTCTGAAAATTTTTAGCAATATACTAAAAAGTTACAATATAAGGTTAAGGGAAAAAGCATGATTCAGAAACTATATATATCGAGTTATGCCAACTTTCTAAAATATATGATCATAACATACTTGAGGGGGCACCTGGGTAGCTCAGTAGGTTAAGCATCCAACTCTTGATTTTGGCTCAGGTCATGATCTCAGGGTCATGAGATTGAGCCCCACATTGGGCTCTACCTTCAGCGTGGTCTGCTTGAGATTCTCTCCCTCTTCCTCTGCCCCTCCCCCTACTTGCTCTCTTGCTCTAAAATAAATTAATAAAATTAAAAAAAAATAAAATACTTGAAACAAATACATCAACGTGTTAATTTTATTATCTCTAGGTGATAGAGATGGTTTTAATTTTCTTCTTTATATAGTATTTTTACTATTTTCCAAATTGTGTCTAATGAACATACAGTATACTAATTTTTTTAAGTTTTTATTTTAATTCCAGTTAGTTAACATACCACATAACATTAGTGTCAGGTGTATAATATAGTGATTCAATGCTTCTGTACAACACCCAGTGCTCATCACAACAAGTGCCCTCCTTAATCCCGATCACCTATTTCACCCATCCTCCACCCACCTCCCCTCTGGTAACCAGCAGTTTGTTCTTTATAGTTAAGAGTCTGTTTCTTGATTTGTACAGTGTATTAATTTTACCACCAGGAAAAAATGTTTTTAACAGAAGCAATGTACTCCAGCCCGATTCATAATTATGTTGTAAGGAAAATGGAAATAAAATAATAATTTAAAACTGAATCCTGACAAACATGTACTAAACAATCTAAGTATTTATGTTAAAGGAAAAAATTGATGTATAGCTCCATGTGCAACTTTTTTCTTAATAATAAATAGATGTGCCTATAAATAATTAGGAGTCATTCCGAGGCATTAGAAGAGCACACTATATGTGCCACGACCACATCCGAACTATTTGTTTGTGCTGACCCTGATGTCGAAGAAAAAGTCAAATTGACCTGGATCAGTATACAGCAACTTTATCCAGTCATCAGGAGGGATGGCCAGCTGAGGAGTAGCTGAGGGGCCACCAATGTCCTCCCTGCCAATTTTTCCCCAGGCTAATCAGCTTCTCCTCTAAGTAAATATTTAGTAAATATATTAAATACACTGGCTTGAAGAGGCACAAATCATTGACCTGCCTCATGCATCCCCATGTTTTGGTCTGCCCTCCCTCTAACACCATGCCCACATCACCTTTTCTCTCCAAATCTTTGCACATCTAATCCCATTGCTTGGAATACTCTTCTGCTCTCTCTGACTCTCTTTCCCTTCACCTGTATTAACATTAGTCTTGCAGGTCTTAGCTTAAGCATTCCTTTCTTGGGAGGCCTCCCCAGTGTAGAGGTTAGAGACTCTTAATGTATGTTCTGACAACTCTGTGATAGCTCTAATCACGTTTTATTGTTACTACATATCTAATTGCCTATTTCCCCCTACTGTGAGCTCAAGGAAGGCAGGGACCTTTTCTGTCTTGTCCTTCACTGTTTCCTCAGAGTGAGTCCAGTGTTCATCCAATCTGTATTGAGGACTGAATGAGCTGAGAATGTGAGATGGTGTGCATAGTGAGTCCCTCACCTAGAAGGATCAAAGGCTGGGACTGGAACTGTGATTGGTTCACAGGAAACCCAGTGGATAGAATCCTGGACTTTATCAGAGCTCAATTTTATCCAGATTATGATTCCAAGAATCCCCAGACATGAGAGTCAGGAGTACAAGGTGTGTGGCTTTTGGCCAGTTGCTTAACATCTTTCTCTCGCAGAGCTTTTCTGAGTAGCAAAGGGAAGCGTAGGAAAGTACTTTAAACACAATATAAACATGGGTGCACAGTTGTGGAGACATAGAAGAAATGGGGTCATCTCTAAAGGGCTATGGTTGGGACTAAGAGGCCACATTCTGGTTCCTATTTTTCCCACCTCAAGCCATACGTCTGGGCAAGTCAGCACCATCAGTACAGTGGCGCCCTCATCAACCCCCACTCACCACCGCCAATATCTGGTTGATTAATACAGTTTGTGTGTTATTGCAAGGGAAAGGGGAGGAGCAGAGAGAACAAAGGAGCTGCGTTTGCTGGTGTAAGAGTGTGGTGGATCTGTCAAAAACACTTTCCAGAGTCCTCATTCTCTAGAGGATAATTTTTCTCTGGTATTTTGAGATCTCAAAATTAAATACCTGTCCCAGAACTGCCATCTCCAAGGTGACAGTGCTAGAAATCTCTCTTGGCTTCTTCACATGAGAGGCTTTAAATAATAGTTGCCTTAATGAAGCACCATATGGGTAACATTTTAGGATAGGTAGTCAAATGGTGTAAGAAAAAAAAATTCAACTAAAAAAACAAGTGAAAGCATTTCACAATATATACATATACCAAATCATCACATTATACACCTTAAAACTTACTCAAAGTTATATGTCAATTACATCTCAATAAAATGGAAAAAAAAATAAAGAATTAGGAGTAGGGTTGCCAGATATAGCAAATAAAAATATTTGGGACATACATTAAGAAATTATTTGTTCTTTCTATCTGAAATCCAAATTTAACTTGTTGTCCTATATTTTATCAGGCAAATTTTATAGGAAAGCATCTCTTTTTCCCTTAATTCTGTTCTAATTATTCCATAGTGAAAAATAAAATGTTTTTATTTATTTATTTATTTTTTAAAAGATTTTATTTATTTATTTGACAGAGAGAGAGCACAAGCACGGGGAGCAGCAGAGAGAGAGAGAGGGAGAAGCCGGCTCCCCACTGAGCAGGGCGCCTGATGTGGGGCTCGATCCCAGGGCCCTAAGATCATGACCTGAGCTGAAGGTAGACACTTACTCGACTGAGCCACCCAGGTGCTCCAATAAAATGTTTTTCAAAAATATTCATTCTGTACTATCATTGCTTATATGAGTTGAATGTTATCATTTAGTGTTTTAAAATTACATTTCCCTTCAAAATAACCCTGAGGCACCTGGGTGGCTCAGTCAGTTAAAACTTGGACTCTTGATTTTGGCTCAGGTCATGATCTCAAGGTGGAGTCTGCTTAGGATTCTCTCTCTCCCTCTCTCTGCAACTCCCCGCTCCCCCCTGCCCCCGCTACCAGCATGCACTCTCTCTCAATAAATAAATAAATGAAGACTGGGGGGAATTGGAGGGGGAGATGAACCATGAGAGACTATGGACTCCGAGAAACAAACTGAGGGTTTTAGAGGGGATGGAGTTGGGGGGATGAGTTAGCCTGGTGATGGGTATTAAGGAGGGCACGTACTGAATGGAGCACTGGGTGTTATATGCAAACAATGAATCATGGAACACTACATCAAAAACTAATGATGTAATGTATGGTAACTAACATAACATAATAAAATAAAAAAAATTAAAAATAAATAAATAAATAAAACACTAAAAATAGCCCTTTGTTGTTACTCATATTTTCATATAGGAAATAAAGATTTAATTTATTTATTCAATTATTTCATGGTTTTTTTTTTTTGGCTCTTCTGTGTTTTAACCTTAAATCAATAAGGATTTTGGTCGTTATGGTCATTTTATTGTATTATAGTTCAGTACTGTCTATTACTATGTTTTCTTTGAAGGCAAATAAATCACAACTTTACACGTGGAAAATCTTGGGCACTCCATTTCATTCATTCTGCTCAGCGCTCAGTGGTGTTGTATTTTCTTTTCTTTTAATTTTTCAAGTAGGCTCCATGCCCATTGTGGAGCCCAGAGTGGAGCTTGAACTCACAATGCTGAGATGAAGATGCACGCTGAGATCAAAAGTTAGACACTTAACTAACTGAGCCATCCAGGCACCCCTATATTATTTTATTTTTTATTGAAAGTTTCAAATGTATACAAAAGGAGGAGTATTTTTATGAACTTCCTGTATCATCAACTAGCTTCAACAGTTACCACCTCATGGCCAGCATTGTTTTATTGATACCTCTACCCATTCTGCCTCCCCCCCACTATTTCAGTTATTTTAGAGCAAATCCCAGGCCTCAAAACATTTCTGTGATAAATATTTCAGTATATATCTGTAAAAATAGAAAGATACTTAAAAATATATATCTATAAAAATAATCATACCTAAAACAATGTAGAGTATTTTTTTAATATTATCAAATATCTAGTGAGGGTTCAAATTTCTGATTGTCTCATAATTTTTTTATATATGAGTATTTTTTTGAATCAGAGACCAGAAACCAAAATCCCTTTCTTGTAGTTTATAGACAGGTTTCTCCCTATTTAATGAGGAAACTTGGGTTATCCACCTGAGTCTTCTACATTCCAGATTTTTAAAATTGTATTCCTATAGTATTATTCAATATGACCCCCTGTCTCTGTACTTCTTATAAGCTGGTACGTGGATGTGGAAATGTGGTCTAATTCAGGTTAATTTTTTTTTTTTTTTTTTGCAAGAGTACCCGGTAAATGGTGGTGTGTATATAATACAAGGTATATAATATCCAATTATCTCTCTTTTTGTGAAACCAGAAACCATTGATGATCATTGCCTAGATCCATTATTTAACTAGAAATCGGCAAAATGGAGTTTGTTTGGCTACATCATTCTTTTTCTATTTATTATTGAGAAAACTTTCCCTCACCGATTATTTTGTTACTTTAAGGTATGTTTCATACGGGTAAGTATCCTAGGTCAGTGCCCTGGGAAAGAGACTTTGAGGTGGAGATTGCCTGTCAGAGGCTTACAGAGGAGAGTCCTGGGGAACAACACCTGTAAGAGAGTGAGGGAAGCAGGAACTGGGTGAGGGAGAGGTTGAATGGTGAAGGAATTGCAAAGGAGGACTCAGCCAAGGAGACTTACAGGAATTGCAAAGGAGGACTCACAGGGAGCTTTGAAGCTGGGAAAACTTCAGAATTGAGGCTGTGCCTTTGTATTCCCACTCTACCTTTGCATTGACAAATCATTGTTTGTGGGCTGCCTCTGGAGTGAGAATGCATTCTTGTGTAAGACAACAACCTTTATCCAAAGGCAATTCCTGGGGAAGGCTCAGCTGGGAACTTAGCTGTAGAGGCTCCAGGCAGCTGAATGAATGTCTTATTCTTAAAGGGGAAGATCAGGGCAGTGCACTGAAGTATTCAATACAAAAAGACAGGTTGAATGCTTGATTCTTTCTCTGTATTTATCAGATTTAAGAATTATGAACTGATGCCTTAACATCCTCCAAAGGTAACCAATGGGATTTTTTTAAGTATCATAAGTTCATGGATGTTAACATATTTGATGTGTTTGCAATCCTCAGCAGAAGTTACTTCTATTGATTTCTGTCTTTTGCCAGGAGAAACTTCCTCAAGTTGGCCTATGAGTCCTTTGACAGACCCCCCCTCCCGCCCCGCCCCACGAGTTTTTGATAGCTTCCTCACTTTCTTGATGACAGAATGTTCAGGCTCAAGTGCTACAGCTCCTGTCCCAGACGTGTAAATTACCAGGGAGAAATCGTGTTTAGACGCCACAACCAGTTTAGGAGTGGGGCTCACTGCTACTGGGTTGGCTATTGCTTAGCCTTTACAGCAGAGATAGCTAGGAAATACACAATTTCTTAAAAAGAGAAATGCATCATCAACTCTTCACTGGTATTTCTAGCTTGAATTTAGGATTACAGGGGTTTACTAAACTTCTTTGACTTTATGTTAGTTTCTCTTTTCCTCTGGAAATCCTTGTGGGAAGTTAGTCCAATAAGAAGGCCAACAGCTATCAGCAGAAGGAAGGAAGGGAAAGGACATAAGCAGGGAAGGAATGTGTTTTGTTTTGCAGAACCAACAGTTTCAGCAAAGGAAACGCCAATTAGGTGTCTTGCCTGATAGCTCCTTACATGACCCAGTTTGAGCCAGATGGGAGCTGAGGACCTTCTCAGAAGCCCCCCTGAGTTGTCCTGAAGTTACCTTTAGCTCTTTATAATACTAAAATCTCGGGGCGCCTGGGTGGCTCAGTCATTGGGCGTCTGCCTTCGGCTCAGGTCGTGATCCCGGGGTCCTGAGATCGAGCCCTGCATCGGGCTCCCTGCTCAGCAGGAAGCCTGCTTCTCCCTCTCCCACTCGCCCTGCTTGTGTTCCCTCTCTCGCTGTCTCTCTCTCTCTCTGTGTCAAATAAATAAATAAAATCTTTAAAAAAAAACCCAAAACAAACAAACAAAAAAAACTAAAATCTCCTCCTATGGGCAGAGTTTTCTGCCATTTTTTGAATGTACAATGTATACATTACCATGCTGACTTGCTAGGCATGCACAATTGAACCAAAGTGCCTAATGCAAGACTCCTGCTCCTGCCCCCTTTCTGTTTTTTTGAAAGCTAGAGTGATCTCTTAAAAGTTTTGGTGTTTTCTTTTTGAACAAAAACTAGATGCCAGCTTTATATATTCTGCTTGCCTAGAAGTGGAGAAAGAAGAGGAGAAATGCAACCTGCCCTATTATTCTAAATAAAGTTCCTAAATTAATGGCCTTGATTAGTGACTCAGTGCTTAACCTTGATTCCCAAATTGGGCCTGCTTCAGGGCTTCCTAGCGAAGGACTTTTCTTACCTTTTGATGATTTGGGCTATAGGTTTCCCTATTCTTTTTCTCTATTAGTCTTCATCCTACTTTTTCCTCTAATAGTTCTTGCAACTTTCTGGTCTGATGCTGGCTCCTTTTCTTGTTTTCTGGCTCAATGTATATTAATAAATATGAATTTTAATGACACTGGGAACTTGTAATCAGATATGCCACACAGCATGTTCTCAATTTGCCTTTTTGAAACCATCTTCTTGATACCATAAAAAACCAAAATCTGGTTTCCCTTACATAATACATCAGGTTGTTTCCAATTGGTTAGTGCCAGAATTCCTTAATTAAGAAATGTATGTAGAAACCTGACAGTTTGGGGCACCGGGCTGGCTTGGTTGTTGGAATGTGCTACTCTTGACCTTGGGGTTATGAGTTTGAGTCCCACGTTGGGTGTAGAGGTCACTTAAAAATAAAAAAAAATAAAATAAAATAAAAGGGAAACCTGACAGTTTGTTTTTGATTATATTTCACTCACACATCTACTTGTATTTAATTCTGCATTTACTTAGGAACTACAATGTACCATGAACTGTGCTCTTAGGATCTGTTGCTGGCCCTCTGGCTGAAGTTCTGATTCTTGTTCCGGTTGCTTAACTCACTCTTGGAAGTAGCAATAGAGAAGTGTCTGACCTCAGGGACATTTTTTTTTTTCCCTAATGCTTATTTGACTGATAGGTATTTTGGAAGGTTGAAGAAAGCAAAAGTTGGACTGCAAAGCTCAAGTGATGATTACTGCATTTTCAGAATCAGAGTGTGTAAAATATTTTTTTTTAAAGATTTTATTTATTTATCTGAGAGAGAGAATGAGATAGAGAGAGAGAGCATGAGACGGGGGAGGGTCAGAGGGAGAAGCAGACTCCCCGCTGAGCAGGGAGCCCGATGCGGGACTCGATCCCGGGACTCCAGGATCATGACCTGAGCTGAAGGCAGTCGCTTAACCAACTGAGCCACCCAGGCGCCCCTGGAGTGTGTAAAATATTTTTAATTTAATCTCATATTAGAAGACGGTAACCTTATAGGATATAAGACAATAATCCTTATAGGATTAAGTGGATGTCATTCAGATGAAGCTGTCATATTGGTACTGGGAAATACAGGTCTGGGATGAGACCTGTATGCTCATCAGTCTCAAGGAAATGCTGCATAGGTCACAAGGCTGACCAGCTGTTTTCATTCTATCAAATGATAGGACAAAAGCACATGTACTTCAGCTGAAGCCAGAACATCTTGAAAAGAATTTCCTGGAAGTGTGAGGATCTTAATGTAGAAGATAGTTTAATAGCTTTCTCTAGAATTTGGGATGGTTCGCATCTCTACGGGCCATAGATTCTTATCCAGGGGATGGGTTCAATAGCTAATAGCTTCTCCAAGTACTTTCTAGCCCCAGGAGTCAGTCATTTAGTGTACTTAAGTAGGGATCTCCTTGACATTTTTGCACTGAATATCAGAATAAATAGGTAATAGCATATCTATATAACTTGCTAACATGTCATTTAGGCCGCTTGAGGGCCATCGTAAATTGCTCTGCCACCTTTTTAAGTGAATATACAAATGCTAAGCATCAGTGATAAGATCATCCTGTGTTTTATTATTATTCCTCCCCTCTGGTGCTGAGAAATGAATTGCTTATGAGAGAGAAGGGAGGGTTGGCTTAATAACTTGTAATCAGATATGCCACACAGCAAATGTGAAATTCCTTTTTCCCTATTTTAGCTATCTTTTATCCCAAGAAGAAAAACTGAATCTCAAATATGGGAAAGGGCAGTAGCAATCCTTGAATGGAAACTGCTCACAGGAATTAGACACAAGTGAGAATAAAACAGTGGAATAAACTTGTGATTGGTGACTATCTTACCATTCTTTTTAAAGAGTCCCAAGGGACAACTAATAGTGATATCAACACACGTTTTACTGTTCTAAACACTTTACTACTAATAGTTTATGCTTATAACAACTCCATGAGGTAGACACTGGCATTATTTCCATTTTATGGATGAAGGAGCTGAAACACAGGGGGTAAGTGATTAGCCCACGGTCACACAGAGAGTACTAGATAGTATGCTAAACTGCCTCTAATGAAATACTGATTTCCTGACTGTATTTGAGTTTGTTCAATACTATGTTTCTAGGGAAGACTTAATCAGTTTTTGAGAAAACATGGCATTCAGTCCAATTTCAAATTAGGAAGAATCTTTGGCTCAATCCTTTAGTCTCTAAAAGTCCCTCAGCACCTTTACTTGGATAATTAGTTGTGAACAATATCAATTATATCTAAGTGGACAAATTTAATTACTACAGAAGACCAATTGATTTTTTTAATTATCATTGATTGCTCAGTGGTTATCTCAGTGTAAAGATTGGTACTTTCTGAATCTTTCATTTAATTGGTTTATTAAGTAGTCCAAAGGTTGACACCAAAGTAGGAGAGGTGAATTTTCTTCCTGCTCCCTTTTTATCTCCATGAAGGATAAACATCATGGAAGCCCAAGACATTCAACAACAAAAACAGCAACAATAACAGAAACAGCAATTAATATTAAATTTCTTGTAGGTTTTGGGGATCTTCTCATTTTTTGTTTTAGTAGATTTATTGGAGGCAGTGATACCCTAGGTTTGTAATGGTGAAGATAGAACTTACCATGTTAACTGGGGTACCACAATGCTGATATTTTTAATCCTTAAGTCAAATTCACAGTGAGGCCAGTTAAGATCATAAGGATGATTGGAAACTGATGTGGACTTAGAAAGAAGAGAACTGGAGTCTACACTTTAATCTATCCTCACCCACCTACCTCACCTCAGTAATAGCTGGCTGTGTGATTTAATTTTCCTGTCTCAATTTTCTTATTTTTAAAATTAGGATAATCACATTTGTCTTCTTTATCATGCAAGCCAAGTCTGTGACAGTACATTATAAAAATATCAAATGTATGTTGGGGCGCCTGGGTGGCTCAGTTGGTTGAGTCGTCTGACTCTTGGTTTTGGCTCAGGTCATGATCTTGGGGTCCTGGACTTGAAGCTCACAGTTGGCTCCATGCTCAGCAGGGGTCTGCTTAAGATTCTCTCTCCCTCTCCCTTTGCCCCTCCCCCCCTCTCTCTCAAATAAATAAATAAATCTTTTAAAAAATATCAAATATATGTAAATTTAAGGATCCATTACCATAATATTTGCATTATTTTGCTATAGAAATATTGTCTGACACCAATTATATCAGTTATCTATTGCTGCATAAGAAACTACTTCAAACCTATTGGCTTAAAACAACCATTTATTATTTGCCATAAACCTACAGATCAGTTGTGTGGATTGTGCTGGTCTGTGCCAGGCTCAGCTATTCTTGGGCTTGCTTATGCATCTGTGAAAAACTGGGGGGTTGGGATGACCCCACTGGGATGATACGGCTCTCTGTCACACGATCTCTTATTCTTCAGTAGGCTAGCTCAGAATTGTTCTCAGGGCAAAGGAACAGGAGCAAAAGAGCGAGTGAATATGCATAATGCCTTTTGAGCCTGTGCTAAGGATGGCACCCCATCATGTCAGCCATTCTAGAGGCCAGAGCAAGTTGCAGGACAGTTCAGTTCAAGAGGTGGGACAAATAAGTGCCACATCGCGATGGGAGGAGCTGTATAGACATATTGTAAGAAGGGGGAAAATTGGAGCCATTTTTATAATTGATCTATCACACTAATTGAGTCACTTAGATTTAATTTAAACCCTTAATTATTTTTATTTATTTTACTAGGACAGCAATTTTTTTACCTTTTCAATTTTTATGTCACTGTGTTTTATATCTTTTATATAAATACATATATCTATATCCATGGCTTGTTGCCCATATATACATCTAACATAAGACATTCGAATATATTTGCAATTATTGTGACCAATAGGTAAGAACCTGGATGATTTATTAGATATATTCTCATTTATTAACTATTATTTGTTATATTAGCATTTGCATAGGACATAAAACAAACAGAAGATCTGATTAAAATAATTGTTGGAATTCTGAAACCCATAATGTTTTGCGCTACTGAATTCTCTATTACACTGAAATGATTAGTATGCTTCATTACTGGTCCTATAAATAGTCAGATTAAATGAAGAATTGAGACAATATAAATTGAAAATTCAGATGTGTAGCCCTGCCCTCGAGAAATTTTGTTTTGGCTTTGTTTTATTTTGTTTGAGCCAGAATGAGCCCGACTGGATGTCTACATTGGTTACATTCCCTAAATATGTGTTTAACTCATGATTTCACTTGGATTTAGGCATTTGGTTGTATGCCAAACATCTGGATGTTTTTTGTCAGCAGTGCCAAATATGCATCTTTGTGGAGGAATGTTCTGACTTTGGCATTTAGTTGGCATCTTTATATATGCTTTTCAATCAGACGCACTATATCACCAGGGCAACTCCTGAAGTTTGGGTCAAAAGGATGTATTTCTGATCAAGTTTAACTCTATAAACTGTAAATATAAGCTATCTGAATTACACATAGGCACTTGGCAATATCTTGTAGATTCTAATATTCCCTTTCTTTATGTTGGCATCATGTTCAGGAACATTTAAAATATATTTCCATAACATTTTCTAAATGATTGTATTGTAATTTAATGTTATATTTGGCAAACACAACCTAAAATACAGTAGCTAAGAGTGTAAGCTCATTTTATTTGCATACCATTGTTAACCACTTTCAGGTAATACTTACCAAATGTGTCAGATTATTACGATCTATTTAATGACTTAATGGAGGAGGTACATTGTTCTTAAATTCAATTATACCCTTTGCACCTCTAGAATTAAGGTCATGTCAGCATTTCTATTATATAAGTGAGTGGGTTTATCAGTTTTTAACTGAGCTATAAAAATAGGCTTCCAAATCAAATCTTAGTAATAAAGATCACTGCCTGGGGGAATTTTCCCCCCAAATTTAGTATACATATAATTTTATGGTGCATCTCCTACTTTCTAAAATAATCTTTTAGGAAAAATTCCATTATGGCCTTCATGTGGCAGAAGGAAAAGTCCTTAATTTCCTGTTTGCTTTATAAGACTAGGTTTTTCTTCCTTGCTGAGTAACAATCATCTTAGACACTTTGGCTTTTAATACGCTCCCCACTACTTCTTGGTTGTGTGACCTTGTGCTCTCACTTAGTGACTTTGTGCCTCAATTTGTTTATCTGTAAAATGGACTCTTGATGTTACCTACCTCATAGAGTTGTAGTGAGGATTAAATGGGATAATATACACATGTGTTTAGGAAAGTACATATTAATTGCTCAATAAGGGCTAGCTTTTATTACTATCAGATAGGAGATTTAATACAAGTCCATTCAGCATTAGAGAAACATCTGAAAAGAACAGGCCATTGAGGTGAGATTTGGCATTTACTGAGAAGTCTGGAAGAGGCTATTGCTATCAGCTGATTATCACCCTGTTGTCCATAAGGTTTTTTTCTTTTAGAAATGACCGAGATCTCACTAAGGAATGAGTGAGATCTCCTTGGGGAAGAATGCAGGTGGGGAAGATGAGAGGAGCCAGGACCAAGGTCTGAGGAAGAGATGAGGCTAGAAGGATCTGTGGGAGGGAAGAGTGAATAGGAAATAAAGGAGTATAAGCACAGTACTGTAGAGCACGTATTGTGATTCTGACTCAAACAATTATCAAAATCAGTTGGAGGGCCTGGAAAACCCAGAAGGGCCTGGAGTTTCTCACTCAGCAGGTAGTGCCTGGGAATTTGCATTTCTAACAAATTCCCCGGTGATGCTTCCACTACTAGGCTGAGTACCACACTTTGAGAACCACTGTCTGAATGAACACTTTAAATATGCTTGGTGGTGAATAGGCATCAGAGAACTGGAGCAGAGTGGGAATAAAGGAGGATTTCTAGAGATTGAAGGGGATGAAAATAAAAATTGTTATTTTTATTGTTCATTCCCAGATTGCTTAGGAAGAGAACAAGACTGTATTAGGTGGGTTATTGGCCCTGCAGTGTTAAAACATTACTGTATGTGTTGCTAATGAGACACTCTAGGTAATTCCCTGCAGGTGCATGTAAATTACAAGAAGATGGACATATTTTCCTGGATTCAGGAAAAAAATCCACTCCTTTACTGTCTTAAAAAATAATTCATTGATATTTTTGATTTTGCATTGACCAAGTGCTCAATTTGTTCCTGAATAGCCTGCAGAGAAGTTCTCTTCTAAAAATGGGAAAGAAGCTGATCCATTGATGGAAAAATCTGTTTTCCTCTGTCTGTATTCAGGGCAGAATCACTGGTTTCTTAGTTGTCATGACCTCCTGTTTTGGCAGGGGACAGGTCACTGTGTGAGAAACCACACACACAGGCATTAGAGTGGGGTGATTACACATGACTCTGTGTAGAAACCTCAGCACTGATATGCTATATTGCAAAAAATTAAAAAAAATAAATAAATGTGATGTGATTCAAAAGCCCTTGGGAAGAATCTAATTAATATTTTTTAGAAAATTTCATTTCAATATGTGATGTCTAAATACTGAAAATTATAATTCCCAATTCAATTAATTGACTAAATTTTCACCTCTTTTAAAATTTTTTGGACTGTTCTATTTGATCTGATTCAGGATGAAGTTGTTTTCTCTTTGACATAACACAGATGACATTCATACAACTACAATCTGTTGTTTTCACTCTGCCATTATACACACAGAATCCTAGAGCTGGAAAGTCCTGCAGAACTAATTCTTATGAGTGCATATTGAATGTTCAAACCACTCTCTGTAAATGAATTTCCTTTTCTTCAAAAGCCTCTGATGGGCAAAAATCTAAATTAGGGAAAATGCTATTGTTTAGAGTCCTGGCCAGGCAGACATATCAAAGTTAAAGGAATCCAATGGTATGGAGGAGATCCAACATAAAACTCTGAAAAAGTAAAGTAAGATTGTAGAGAAGAACCATTACCCATATGTTTCAGATATGTAAAAATATCCAAGCATAGTTTAAGATAACCTGCAATATTTATTAAAAAGAACAAGCACAGTAGATACCATTCAGGAGTCTAGACAATAGACCATTTATGCCATGATTTACCATCAAAAAAGAAATTAAAAATATTATCAAATTTCTTTTCAAAATTCAGTTAATGGTTAAAAAAGAATACACAGCATAGTTGGTCAGGAATATCAAAGCTGGTATGATTTCTTTTTTTTTTTAAAGCTGGTATGATTTCTGAAAAAAATCTGGCATACATTAATTGACCAGAAACCATCAATATCATACAGTGGAGATTTACATTGTTCAGTGATCCATATTATATCAATACCAGCAAGAAATTAAGACAGGTGATGATACAGTATCTTAGAAAATCATTACTACTGTTCTAGAAATTCTATTTAACCAAATTAACTTGAGCAGTGGCCAGCATAAATATTAGGAAGCATTTTTTTTCTTAAAATTCTACTGTAAGTATAGTTCAACTGGAAAGGAAAATGCAGTATTAAAATAGAATTATGTACAGAGTAGAAAGTGTTTATATAAATGGCTGGGTATCCAGACACTACCAGTACAGTGGTAGACTAATCAAGGAGCTTCATAATTAAGCTTAATGTTTATTGATCAACAATGAATTGTTATCAGTCCACTCAATGGCAGGTGCAACAGAAGATGATAGTTTGGTTAATTTAAAGAGAATATGGACTTTACAAAAGGATGATGAACTGGCTATGAAATCTAAAGATGTTTCTAATGTTACGGTCAGAGCATATGATAGTGGGAGGCTTGATACTATTAATTGGAGAAAAATATCTAGTCATAAAACAAGGGACAAAGTAATATATGTGCATAAACCTTCCCATCCCTTTCCTTATGAAAAATTGTTCATCCTTTTAGTCCCAACTCAGATGATTCTTCCTTTGTGAAGCTTTCTCTTACTCATAGGAGCAAAAATAATACTTCTGTGACCCCAGAGTATGTGCATATACTTCTAGAATTGCACTTATTCTATTTCGTTTTAATAAATTGTGTATGTGTTAGTTTTTCTATTTATTAATATAATGGGAGTTCCATGGGACCTTGTCTTATTTAGTTTTGCAGTACTGGGCACATAACAGGTCCATAATAATGTGTATTAAATGCATGTGGTTAGTCAATATATGAGAACCAGAAATGTTCATGATGTCTATTGATACTTTTAATTCCAAAGATAAATGGGCTCACAGGCAAAATAAATCTCACAGATCAGATTTCTGTTTACCAAAATACCTGCTTGTCAGATTAAATTATTCAGGGATCATCAAAGACAAAACTCTTAAGAGATCTTGAAAAGTTGGAGAACTCATCTATCAAAACTCAAAATGATAATGAATAAAAGAGCCAATAACAACTTTTTAATCTTTGATCAGATCCCACACCCAAAAATAGGCAAAAAAAATCGTAGGGAACCAGGGAAAATCTACATTTAAAAAAATCTATGTTTATGCTAATATTTAATTTGGAAATATGTAACTTTTCTCTTTATATTTTAATGGGACAAGAGATAGTAAAGAGAGAGACGGTCGACTCTAAATTACTCAAAGTGTGCTCAGTTCCTCTCCTTGTGTCCTTGCCTGGACACACTAATCACTGGCCATGTTGCATGTTTTCCTCTTGAGGGTGAAAAATATGGTACAGAGGGCGAATTTTAAAAATACCTCGATATCCGAAAGTGCCAAAACCACGACATAAGAATTCAAACACTGAGGGTATTATTTGTGACTGGTATTAGTAAAATTACTGCTTTATTGAATTGTTTATCTAAAGCTGTTACAAAAAGTTTTTCTAAGCTAAATCTTTTAAGTGCTGTTTAAATATTTGTCCTTTTCAGTTTATAGATGAAACATCTGCCTTGTCAAATGGAAAGACTTGATGGTTTTGCCAGCACAATAGCCTTGCCGCCATCTTGGTGGTGTATTTCACAGGGGAGAGGAGACAGTTTAGGAAAGGAGTTGGGGCCCTGGGATGATGTCTTGCATCTGCTCTTTGCCAGCTATATCACCCTGGGCAGTTATTGGACCCTGGTCTCAAAGTTCCATATGCAAAATTATGATAATCAACTATTTCACAAGGCTGTTATGTCAATGAAATTGTGTGTACAGAAGCACTTGTAAACTGTGAAGTACCATGTAAATGTTAGTTACGATTATAGCTTCATCTACCATACATCAGGAAAGTGTCATGGACCGTGGAGGACCCATTTCCTTTTTTCACGTGTACTCTGCAACACAGAGAGGGGAGATTTTTTTTTTTCACTTACTTAGTCATTTTTCCCCCAATTTTTTTGGTGGTAAAATATAAATAATGTAAAATTTTTACTGTCTTAACAATTTTTAAGTGTATAGTTCAGTGGTACTAAGTACATTAATAGTGTTGTGCAACCATCACCACCATCCATTACCAGAACTCTTTTATTTTGCAAAATTGAAACTTTATACCCAACTAAACAATAACTCCCCATTCCTCACTTCCTGATTCCTTGTTTTTTTTCAAATAGTTTAAAATTCTAACGCTGCTCCCACCTTATCCCTAACACAAAATTCATTCTCAACCAGAAATATAATGGTGATAATCTCAATTTTAGCTACTACCTTCATCGTTTTGGTCTTGGTAAGATAATCCGAAGAAGTGGTGAAGAAATACTGTAATATAGACTTTGCATGATAGGAGAAATTTGCCACATGTAAAAACGGTTTAGTATTTTGCAAATTTCTGGGCATAATGGCTCTTCTGGAAATGTATCCTAAGGAAAGAACAAGAGAAGTACAGTTATCTGATAATGGGTAAAAAATGTAAATAGATCTTTTAAATTCTCATCAATTGTGGATCAGTTTAAAAATTGGTGGCATATATATACAATGAATATCATATAATCACTAAATATCTCATTATAGAATAATACTTAAACTATGGGTGTATGGTCATGCTATAGTATAAAGTTAAAAAAAATTTAGAAAACAGTATTATGATATTACATCAATTAAATAATAAAAATTATTTACATATGTATATGTATACATATATATATAAAACATATATATGAAAATCCTAGTAGGTATACAGAAAATGTTAATGGTAATCTCTAGGTGACAGAATTATTAGTGATTTTAATTTCTTCTTTACAATTTTTTATGTTTTGTAATTTTTTCAATGACTGCATTTTACTTTTATAACCAGGAACAAAATGTAATTAAATAAAAAACTCAGGCCTAGGCCACCTCCAAAGCAAACCCAGCAATGAACTCTGAAGTATTTCAGCTATGAACATTTTAAGTAATTGGAAATTGGGAGGACCATAAAAAGTGGTCACTAGGGGCTAGTATTTGAATGAAAAACCCAAAGAGCTTGTTTCAAATCATGTTGACTTCCACGTTACTAATATAATTAAAGCAAGTAAATCAGTTGGGCAACATGCCACTCACCCTTCAGACACACGTCACAGCTGTCTACATGCTCACAATCTTCACCTTGCTCAATTTTCACAGTTTTTAATATGAATATCAATTCCCTTTTTCATAAACCTAACCTATAAATGCCACAACCCCTCTGAGGGATTTCCCCAGGCTTCATTTTAGGCTCCACAAGAAAGGATGTAAAAGAGACCTTTCTTTTGTAAAGTGATTTTATAATTCTGTCCAATATCCATCATTTTCAAGGCCAAGTAATCATATTTAATAGATCCTAAATTACATTCTGTCAGGCAAGGATTCCCTTGATGATATTAACCAGAGCAGAGGATTTGACAGGCAGAGGCCTGAAAGTAAGATATTGTTCTACAAAGGGCTTATGAGCTTTCCTTTTCAAGGCTTGACCTCACTAAGTTTGGGGTGGTGCAGGATCTGTACCTTCACTGCAATCCTCAGTCTTCCCTAAGTTACCCACAAACCAACTCCTGATTTCCTGTCTTAAAGTCACTTTTAAAATTAAATTACACGGCTCGTTTTTGACCCTTTCCTTTGAGGAAATTGCCATTGTGAATTTATTTCTACAATATTCCACTAGCAATACAGCTAGATGTATAAGCATGTACCTACTCTATCTCTTCTTTATCTGCTTATAGGAAACCTGAAAGAGAAAGGCTGAGGGATGGGAGCAAGTTGGAGAGATGCCTTCATGCCTTGTGCTGTTTAAATGAGTGTTATAAAGTATAAGGTTGGAGATCGTTTTTTGACAGGAAAGATTATAAGGTCATGATGCTGGAAAAGAATACAGGGACAGATTTTCCTTTGAAAAAGGAAGAAATCTTGGATCAGGTTTTCATTTGGAGGGAAGTTCTCAGCACTTTTTTGAACATCTCTATTTTTATTTTGTGGGTTTTATATCTCAAAGGTTTTAAAGAATATGAAGGTTAAAAAAAGAATAAGCATTTCCCCAAATTAAACAAAATTTAAGTTTTTTAAAAAGTTTATTTATTTATAATCAAAAGTTTATTTATAATCTATACACTGACATGGGGCTTGAACTCACGGCCCTGAGATCAAGATTTGCATGCTCTACCAACTAAGCCAGCCAGGTGCACCACAAAATTTAAGTTTTTAGTGCTTCAGTTATCAAAACAGTTCAAGTACAAATCTTCATTCAAAATACAACTGTTGAGGTCTTGCTGTGTGCCTGGGCCTTAGGGGCTTTATAAACATTAACTCATTACATTTTTACAAAGACTCTGTAACCTGCAGATATATTTATTCCAGTTTTAGGGTGATGCCTACAAGTCAGCCATTTCTAAAATCTTAGAGTGGCTTGGGCTCCAACAGTTTAGACCACTCTTCATTTTTGATGATCTATTTTCCCACGTAGAATTGCTTGTTCTTGTTCTGGAAAAAATAAT
The DNA here is from genome assembly GCF_002201575.2 of Neomonachus schauinslandi. NCBI lineage: Eukaryota > Metazoa > Chordata > Mammalia > Carnivora > Phocidae > Neomonachus > Neomonachus schauinslandi. Next base: position 76,474,723 of record NC_058411.1, read on the forward strand.
CCCAACCCAGTTGCTCCATACTTCAAGACATGTGGATCTTGAAATTCTTGCCTAAAGAAAACTGTAAGAACACAAAAGGAAGAGTAGGAAGGAGGAAATGATGCATACCTCAGTAGAAGAAAAACAAAAATATTAAACCGGTATCAAGGTATTTGTCCTATGATTTGGGGCAAAAATACTTTACACAAAAGGACCAATTCTGCCTGTTTTCTGATCAATTTTCTCACTTTTCTCCTTCTTTTTTTTAAAGTTCTCAGGTTTCTGTCTCTCCTTTGCTCTTCTTCACTAATTCTTTTATTTTTACTCACAACTCTCCCTTATTTTTATCTTACCATCACTCTTTTCCTTATTTTTTCCCCATGCCTAAAAAAGAGAAAAGATAAGACAAAATCAACCTGGTTTTTGTGCTCTCCCTTTAAGTGCAATAAAACACAGGTGCAAAAATGGAAGGAAGGAACTGGATGGTTTCATGATCACTTCTTCCATCTTTCATCATCATTAACTCCTCTTGCTACTGTCTTCTTCTTTACTTCCTCCTTTCCAATAAGTCACTTCCTTCTTTTCAATAAATCACTACAGCTAAGATTTAAAGCCACTTTACCACATTCTGATACACTACAGCAGTTTAATTTTTATATCAGTCTAACCCAAATTGATTTCTTATTGACAGAGCTCAGCAGCCACCAACTTACCTGCTGTGTTCAACAAATGGAAACTCTCAGTAAAACCTGTATTATCATTTATTTCCACTGTGGAAATATTAAACAAGCTGGGATGCAGTGATGATTTTAATTTTTTAAATCACAACACAATTATTAGGATGATAAAAATCTCACAATTTGGGGGGGAATAAGGATGGATTTCAAAGGAAGTAATCATTTAGAATCTGACCATCAGTTCTCCGGTAGACTTTGGTCCATGTCGATGCATCTTGCCTGGACATGTTAATATATTCTCTACCTTCTTCTCAGTGCTCTTATTATTAAAAAAAATATAGTGACACTCTCTTATCTTTTAATGTTTTTTTTTAAAATGGGTATCTCTATTTTTAACTCCACTGAATAAACAATTACAGCTGTCTGCGTGTATGTCACATTTTATATCTTTCAGAGAACTTTCATAGCATTATCTATCTAATCCTCATTAAAACAACAAACACTTGCTGGGCACTGTGATAGGTATTGTGATCCAGATGAAAATGTTTCACAGCTCCTTCTTTGAGGGGGAGAGATTATGGGGGCACATGTAACAATTCCAGACAGACTAATGTATTATGGATTTTAATAATTATACATATAAGGTACTACAGGGACACTGGGTACCTAATTATTAATCATATTGTTCTCTGATAGCATTTGTCACATTGTATTTTAATTTGATACATAGTATCAGTCAGTTTCTTCCACTAAATTGTGATAGAGAAGACATCTTATGCACCTCTGCATTCCTATCATCAAACACAGGGCCTTGAACATGATAACCAGTTACTCTTCAATGAATGGATGAATAAAATGGATGGATATATATATATAGATAGATAGCTATATGGACATTCATTTTATATATTATAAATATATGTATAACTATATAGATACTATATATTGATTTATGTGATGTATATAAACATATATGTATAAATTATTATACATCACATATAATGTACACATATATAATATTATGCATTATGTATATAATATCTATCTAACATATATATGTTTAAATTAAGAATTCCAGGAAAGAGGATCTTTTATGTAGTATGGGAAAAGAATTGTTTTCAACCAACAAAAGTACTACTGTCTGTGTTAATACAAAGTCAATATATAATAGGTTCCTATATTAGTTTTGAAATCCTGATGATGTAACTGTAATAGTCAAGGTCAGACTCCTAAGAAAGATCAGATTCCCAAATTTCCTTTCACTTTAAGGAGTGAAAGCCTTCAAACCTTTCTCTTGTTCTTGCTCTTCCTTTCCAACATTACTAAAATTCATGTTTCATTTAGGAATGTACATCATCTTCCATCTTTGATTAATAAATACTTCTGACTAATTATGTGCCTCATTCCTGTTCTATGTGTATTTTCTTCAACTGTTTCACTGCTGCTTACTGACCACCATCCTAACTAGACTCCATTATGCATTTGGGGGGGACAAAGGAAGAGCTATATGACATAGGAAGAAAAGATGAACTCAGAACCTTGCTTTCTTGTCTGTAAATTGCATAGAAAATCTCAGAAGGATTCTTTATAGCCCTTGTTTATTATGAAACTCTCCCTTCAATGTATGCATTCCTTGGCTGATAGGTGAAAGTGGGAAAGAGGAGGAAGGTAGTCCTAGCTTACTTCTGCATTGTTTCTCATTTGCTCGCCATTGGCCCATGTGGATCCTTGATATGCTGAAGGTATCAGTCCAGGTCCCAACAAGACACAGAAGTCACACTTAATAGGGCCTTATTCAGGGAGTTTAATGAAGAGGCTATTTATAAGAGTGTAGACAGGTGTCAGGGAAACCAACAGAAGATGGTGACGTCTTCCCGGGGCTAGCAACAGTGGGAATCTTCATCAGCCATTGGCTTAAAGGGATAGAGGAGGGAAGAGCTACCAGAACCCTGACAACTGTAGCTGTAGTAGAGTGAGGGCTGTGGCCTTTTCCAGAGGGAAGGAGCTACTGCCAAGCTGTGGTCATGCAAAGAAGGACCTGTGACCTCACTCTGCCTCCTTCTCCTCCCGTCCTCATGTCTCCTGTCTATATTTTGCCAGTGCCTCCCATTAGCTGAATCTAACCAGAAGGCAGAGGGGGTGGGAGCTGAGATGAGGCAAAGCATGGGTCAGCCTCTCTTGGGACAGAGCAGGTTGGGGAGGTTGGAAAGAGCATCTGGGGGGCTGAGGCTGAAGATATCTGTCACATCTAGTAATTGTTCCTCAGCTGAAGTTGCCTTTTTACACAATAAGAGTTTTGATGCAGTGAGTGGAACATGTCTTTAAAGTCTCTTAGAAGCTTATATAGCTATGTTTTTCTATGAAAACTTTTTTTTTCTATGAAAACTTTTTTTTTTCTAAAATAGTCCAATAATATGGTAAGTAGAAGGTTTCCTACAGCCTCAGGGTCTCTCCGAATCTCTGGCTTACAGATTTGTCTCCTAGTCCTTCAGCCTCCAGCATCTTGATCTTGTGGACGTTGCTCCCATGGTAGCTACATTGGTGACAAAATCAGTTTTCTTTGATGCCCCTTTTAGTTGTATTCCTTTCAGTGATGGATATCAAACCACAAACAAATTCCTTTCTTCTCTTTGTCTAGAGATTAACCTTCCTTATGAGACATGTCTGGTAAGTATTGGAAGACACAGAGGGTTTTCTCCCTTTTCTCTTCTCTTAACACACATACACACACCAACCTGTGGAGAATTTGAAAAAGCAGAGTCTTGATCTTTGGAGAGAGAAACAGATTCTCTGGAGGGGAACTGAGAGATTGCAGAGTTGAGTGGCAGGAGACCCACCCAAATAAAGGCTCTTCTGAGCTGGCACAGCTTTATGATTCAGCATTTCTTCTGGAGATGATTCTGTGGACTCATATACACCAGATCCAAAAGGGGCAGAGGAATGTGCTTTTGAGCTCCAGATATATAGGCCCTGAAACCAATGCAAGTGTGGGGAACAATATTGAAAGCTAAGGATGTCACTATTTTTTACTGCATAAAGTTCTTTAATTCTGTGTCAACCAGAAGTGTTTAGACTTTTCTAAAGGAGAGGCTTGAAGATGATGCCCTCTCTCTTCCATTGTGCCCTGGTCTCTTGCCACAGTTATAAAGGAGCTGTAGCAGGGCTGCTTGGCCCTCCTGTAGACATCTGCATCTGGGAGGGGAAACCTGAGGTGGATGGGGTCACCCAGTGCATGGGGGGATGCACCCACAAACTTCAGGAGGATGATTAAATCATCCAATGCCAATGCCTTGGCGGGGGCTCTGGTGAGAAATGCTTTGTAACCTGGTCCCATCCTGAGAGCTTGGAGAATCTGTCTTCCCAGACTGAGCAACATGTAAGGTTCTTAAACCATGAAACCCTGGGTACTATGCCACGTGCTAAGCAGCATGTTTCCTATGGCTCTGCCGGCTAATTTTTTTTTTTTAAAGATTTTATTTATTTATTTGACAGAGAGAGACACAACAGAGAGGGACCAGAAGCAAGGGGAGTGGGAGAGGGAGAAGCAGGCTTCCCGCTGAGCAGGGAGCCCGATGTGGGGCTTGATCCCAGGACCCTGGGATCATGACCTGAGACAAAGGCAGACACTTAATGACTGAGCCACCCAGGCGCCCCCGGCTAATATCTTTTGCTTCCATGGATTGTGGGGTTTGGTGTTCATTTCTTTTAGACTTAGGGTGACCAACTCATCTGGGTTTGCTTGAGACTTCCTCGTTTTAGCACTGGAAGTCTGGTGTTCCAGGAATCCCTTTATTTGTTCACCTGAATTGGAGTCTGTGAGTGGTATGTGTGTGGGGGGGGCCTGGACTCTGGGTGTCACATACCTGAGAGTCAGCACCCACAGAGGTCAGATCTCCTCTAGGAGTGTGGCTGCAATATCACGTCCTTCTTTACCAGGTTGGCAGCGACCGTAAACTGGATATACTTATTCCTGTCTCACAGAGCACTTTGGGTGGTTGTCGGTGAGCTGAGGTCCAAGTGTAATAGTACATGTTAAAGCTTTTTGGAGATTATAAAACACTATTCAGACATGATTATTTTGGTCACATCATGCTTTCCTCATTGACAATCCCTGACCCTGAGCACATGTGGATCTTTCAACTTTGGGAGAGAGAAGGAGCTCATAAATATTATTAATTTAGTATATTAAATAACAATTTAATATATTAAAAATAATAAATATTAAGCACCTCCTGTGCCCACTGAACATTGTGCTAAGTACTTTATATACATCATTGCTTTTAATCCTTCTAAAAATTCCGTGAAATAGTTATTATTATTCTCCATTGCCCCTAAAGTTAATTTCCTTAATACAAGAGTCTGTTCTCTTTTGGTGTAGACTCAGTGCTGATGAAAGCAGGTAAGCCTGTATATGTTACCTGAGCTGGCTCTCAGAATGGGCCTGCTATTTGGCATATGAACAATAAATCCCGTGTGAAGACCTCTAGCTGGTCAACCCTTGGATTGGGTGAAGCCCAACCTGCCCTCCGTGGCCTTGCTCAAACCTTGAGGTCTGCAGGTCTAATTTAGAGCCATCTTGAGCTATTTGGCCCAATCTAGCATCCCAAAAGGCATAGGAGTATGGGCTTAACTCCACTGTATTACGTACATTTGAAAGCTCATATATCTTTCCTTAGTAACTAATAGAGTTTCCAGATAATGTCAACAAAGTTGTTGTATAGGCGTGATAAAAAATAATTTTCTGAAATACATGTTATACACAATACATAAAATATACAACCTATCCTCTTACTATATTCATTCAATTTTTATTTATTTATGATCAAGTTTAAAATTTTATCCAAGTATTCATTTTTATTTCCCATTAGATTAAATGTATTTTTTAAAATGCAGGACTGAAGTTCAGTTTTTACCAGTTCAGCCTTTACCTGTTAAATTTATTAAAGTCCATAGATTATCCATGATGTATTTGATATAATAATTAAATCATGATGTTAAACCAGTTTCCACCTATCAAGAGATGTTGTTTTCTCAGGACACTTGGATCCCACATTCAAGGCACCAACTTGCTCATAGAAGGAATCTGAAGGAAGATCTTTTACTTCATGACAGCAGCTAAGTTTGAATTATGTTATCCAAAGGAGAAATTTCTCCACATTAGTCAAAGTGCCCAGAGCTTTCAAAGAAACCAATTTTCCATATATTTAGGGACTCTTGCGTATACATTTAATACCTTTTGATGAAATTTCTTACCCACACAAAGTAGTAAAAAAAATTACAGTATTTCTTCCTAAATGTTGTGTAAACACCTTCTTAGACAAATGGATTATAAGTCTGGGCCAAAACTTTGTTTCGAGCTAGCCACAAGGGATGAAACCTTTAAGTGCACCGATTCAAGATTCTCTTTAGGGATTTTATAAGAAAAGTGAATGGTTAATCATTGTTAAACTGGATACAAGAAAAAATCATGTCTGGTTAAAGATTATTAGGCTGGCCAGTCAGCTGGGTGGGCAACCCTGGCTTCCCAGAAGTCCTTCATCTTATTTAGGTCTATCAGAAAATTGCTCAAGCATTTTAACAGCAATGCCAATTACATCCCAGAGGAGGTTGTGAATTATATCATGCAAAAAAGTTCTGCCCTAGACCAGGTTTGGGACAATTTTTATTCTCAATGTGAATATAAGTTTTGTGCCAAAACATTATCATCAGTTTTTTGTTCTAAAGTAATGTTTTTTTTTTCCTTAAAATTTGATTTCAGGTGGTAAGCCCTTTTGGAATAAAACTATTTCTTACCTTAAAAGAGGGTTGTAAGCTTTGAAAAACATGGAAGTTAGACAAATGCAACATTTTGGAGAAACAGTAAGATTTCATAATGGAAACAGCACTAACGTAAGCTACAAATGTGATTTGAAAACAAGCCAGCAGTGTCTAGATCTATCTACCAATATATGAGAAGTACATGATAAACTCTATCATGAAGGGTTGGCAATATCCAGACCATGGGAAATTCTACGAGACTCCAAATGGTTTCTTCAGTAAGCATCCTACAGGGAGTAGGGGGTGGGGTGGGGGGAGGAAAGGAATCTATAAAAAAATACTTAAAAGACTTACCAATCTATTACAACATGTAGACCTTATTTGCATCCTGATTCAAACACACTACAAAATAAAATAATGACATTCATGCAGTTGAAAATTTGAACTCTTACTAGAAATGTAATGATATTAAGGGATTATTGTTAATTTTTAAATTGTGACAATGGTAATGAATTTTTTATGGTAAAATCAACTTTATGATTTAGAAATACACAGTGAAAAGTTTGCAGATGAAAGGTATGCCTGGGATTTGCTTCAAAATAATACAAGAGGAAGAGAAGTGGGTGGGTAATAGATGAATTATGATCAGCCTGAATTGGCAATTACTGAAGCAAGGTGATGGGTATATAAAAGTTCATCACACTCTGCCTACTTTTTGCATATGTTAATAACTTCTTCTTCCTTTGCACCCTCTTCTTCCTCTTTTTCCTTTTCTTTTTATTCTTTTCCATAAATGTTTCTCCCAAGAAAGAATTCTTTGGTTTGGCTTGTAGTAAGCTTGAAATAAAACTCCAACATATCTTGTAATCAATTTGTCTGAGAACTTGCTTTCTTTAGTTTTTTCATCACATGAAAAGAACCAAGTTGTTCATTGGCACATAATAAAAAACAGGAATTTTGGAGTTTCAAGTTCAGCCACTCATGGTATATAGTTGGAACCTTGGAAGGAGTGGGCAGAGGAAAATCATATGGAGAGAGAGGAGCCCAACAACAAGGCCAGAGGTGGGGACTCTGGAGGGACACAACTGGGGAGAAATTCTTATGCTTAACATCCAACTTGATATTCTTTCCTGAGCTGTGTTATTACTACTGTTCTCCCCCATCCCAGAAAATGACAACCCCATCTTTCTACTGGCACAGGACAAAAACCTCATTTTTTTCTCATTTTTAATAGAGATTTTATGTATTTATTTGAAGAGAGAGAGAGAGAGAGCACAGGCGGAGGGGTTGAGGGAGAGGGAGAGGGAATCCCAAGCAGACTCTGTGCTCAGCGTAGAGCTCGACATGGGGCTCAATCCCACGACCCTAAGACCATGACTTGAGCCGAAATCAAGAGTCAGACACCCGGGCGCCTGGGTGGCTCAGTTGGTTAAGCAACTGCCTTCAGCTCAGGTCATGATCCTGGAGTCCCTGGATCGAGTCCCGCATCGGGCTCCCTGCTCCGCAGGGAGTCTGCTTCTCCCTCTGACCCTCCCCCCTCTCATGTGCTCTCTCTCATTCTCTCTCTCAAATAAATAAATAAAATCTTTAAAAAAAAAAAAAAAAGAGTCAGACACCCAACCAACTGAGCCACCCAGGCACCCCAAAACCTTGGTTTTATCCTTGCTTCCTCTCATTCTTTTACATCTACATTTGATTCATCTGCAAACCCTGTTGGCAGACCTTCAATATATATCCATAACTTATGTATACTCCTTATCACCACACTGCTGGACAGTGGTTCCAGTCACCAGCTCTAACCTATATAGTTTTAATAACTTCCAAAGTCATCATCCAGCTTCTACCTTTGCCTCTCTCAGTCTCTTCCCACCCCAGGAGCCAGACAGATGATCCTTCTAAAGCAAGTCAGGTTCTAGCACTCCTCTACTCCAAAGCCTGCAACAGCTTCCCAACTCACTCTGGGTAAAAGTCAACCGTCACACTGACCTACTGGCCTGCACAACCCACTTCCAACCCCTCTGATCACATTTTGGCTCTTCCCTCATTTATTCCCATTTTCGTCGCACTGGCCTCAGGCTCTTCCTCCATCGGGGCTGTGCATTTGCTGCTCCCTCTGCCTGGGACATCCTTCCCCCAGATCCGAGCATGGCTCTCTCCAGCACCTCATCTACTCAGTGCAAAGGCTCCTCACTGAAGCCTGCTTGGGTCATATATTTTAAAAATCAACTCTCCTCCTAGCACTCTGCTTCCCTTTCCTCTGCTTTATTTTTCTCAGTGCATTTACTGTTACCAGACACACGCTAGGGTGTCTTATTTATTGTACCTGTTGTCTGAGTGCTTCCCCTGGAATGTAGGCTCCACATGGGCAGAGATTTTTGTCTCTTTTACTTGTGGTTGAATCCCTGGAGTCCAAACAGGGTGTAGTCTATAGTAGGTGCTCAATAAATATTTGTATTTTTGTAATGAATGAATTCCTAAAACGAATTAAATCTGGCATGTACAACCTTCTTACATGAGTAGTGCTTTGGGGAATGAGGCAAAGTGGCTGAGTGTAGAGGGGACAGGGCCGTGGTTTCGAGCACTGAGCTACTGAGCTGGGAACACCAAGAGCTTAGCCCAGGGAACAGACATTTCAAGTGAGAGGTGACAATGGAACTTGAGGCCCTGGGAAGGACCTTTCTGACCTTTCCCACAATAGCCTGAACTATTTTATTTGGACATTTACATAAAGGCAATCATAAAACTTTGGAAAGACTTTATTTGGTTACTTTAATAAAATTTAAAGTTACATTGAGAGAAAAGAGATACTTCCTAATATCGGACATTTATGTGTCTGGTATTTTTGCAATTTGATTCTCAGAAACAGGTTTAAATATTTGAAATTAGACATCTGGCGACTTAAACTGGACAATGAAAGACAATCAAAGCTCTCCATTCCAGACCTGCCAGGCACAAAACACAACCTCCAGCGCTGAAGCTGTGGGGGGTGTGAGGTGGGGGTGGGCGGGGAGGGAGGGGCATGGCTGGTGCCCTGGCTGCTTCTCTGGGGCCCTGACAAAGGACAGAGCAGGACACTGGTGAGGAAAGTGGAGGATGCTGTGGTTTGAGGTGCGGCCAGCCCTAGAATCAGCCTCATTTTAGGTTGGCCTAGTTGGCCTGCAGTGACCACTCCATCACAGGACTCATAGAAGGACATGGTTATTTTAGCTGGCACTAAGACAATGATAAAAATTTAAGTGTAAAAGCAAAGGCCCTCTAATACATAAGTAGAAACAGCACATGACCCTGCGCTCCCCCCAGCCACTTGCTAATCTGTCATCCAGGCAAAATCAGGTGTCTCCCCTTCTAGTCATCTTTCAACCCAGACATCACCATTTTTAAGGTTGCTCCCCACTGCCACATAAGGGGGCATAGAGGGAGGGCCTGAATTCAGTCCCTCAGGGGTTTCACCCAGATTCCAGTATACCCCGACTGTATCCAGGGGTGCCCGTGTATCCAGGAGGAACACTGACGATGCTAAGGACTGGCTGGAAGCTTGCCAGAGGGCTCAGTGAGGTCCCTGGCATGTCTGTGTAGAAGTCTGGGAGGTGGGATGGGCAAAGAAGAAAAATGGCCTTTTAGCTCAGGGCAGCACTAGTCTGGAGCCCAAATGAGATCTGTAGGAAGAGCTCCTCAGGATCTCTAGTAAGACCCCCAGCAAGAGTGGAGATGAGGCTGCTAGGGAGCCAGGAGGCCCCACTGGGCTTTGGCCAAGCTTGAAGAGAAACCAGAGGACAAGCTGCAAGCAGCAGGAAAAGCAGATGTTAGTCAGGCCACAGCAACTAGGTGGCTAAATGGTAAGGTCGGGCAGACCAGGGAGCTCAGGACGTCATGCCTGAGACTCCTGACCCCACCTACCACAAGACTGCAAAGTTTTGTGATGACAACCCAACCCAACCCCATGTATATTCAGGTATTCAGATGCCATCTGGAAGAGGAGTCAGGAAGGTGGGTGGAAGACAGAGGAATCACCAAGTACCTTTATCTGGAAAGGTGGAACATTAAACAATGTTTGCCTCAGGCCAAGGTTTAAACCAGATCGGACTTTTAGTGATTTTTCTCCTTGCTACTCAGTGGTTGAAGATTGACAAAAGATGTTTGTCTAGTTGTCTAAAAATACCAATTATTTTTTTTACCTGTCTAATACAAAGAGTAAGTAAATTACAACCTCATAATATGTACATGATTGTTGATAACCCTGTGTGTAGTTAGTTTTCTATATTTGAAAGCTTCTGGCTCTTTCGGAATAGTGGAGAGAGGGTAGGTTATAGCCCCACATAGATCTACGTTTGAACCTGGCCCTCGCATTCTGCTTGCTCTCTGTGGGAACGTGAGGGAGTTACTTAACACCTCTGAGTCATGGTTGTCTGTAGAATGGATTTAATACTGCTGACCAGAGTCTTGGTCTGGAATTCAATGGCATCTGAGTGTAGAATTGCCCAATCCAGGGCTTGTCATATGGAACATGCTCAACAAAGGTCAATTTTCTTTTCTTCCCACACTGAATAATTTGCACAGTGACAAACAAATGATAAATTGTTTCCTAGTTAATTTACTCCTATTGACTACTGATAAATTGACCTTAGTGTTTGATGGGATCATCCAAATTAAAATATTGACACGTTAAGACATAGTTTTTATTTTAATCCAGTTCCAACTATGACCTGTAGATGTCTTTGTGAATCTTCCTCTGTACCCAGTTATGACTAAAGGTACAGAAGACAGCTCAGCCATTGGCATTAATGATTATTCATAAAGCACAAAGGGTTGGTGTGTGAGAAGGGAGAGCACTAGGCACTCTGTCTGTCCACTTAATTTCCTCTGTTTCCCACCACAGGGTGAAATGAGACTTTCCTCAAATCCCTTTGCGCTCGATCCACTCTCAGCCTTACAGTGGGAGTATAACTACAGAGCAAGGGACTCTGGGTGCAAAGGCCAAGTTCTTGGGATCCTTCTGATGCCCCCCCCCCGCCCCCAGCCCCTACCTCAACCAGGGAACTCAGGACAAACAGCTGCTTACAGATGTCATGTGGGGCACTTTCCACAGGAAGCTGGTATTTTCTATGGGACATGATTTGACTTGCTTGTTGATTTAGGTGACACCAACTGAATAAGGGAGGGCTTCTGCCATGTATCCCTGTTTGGGACAAAACATTCAGCTTTTGTTTCAATGGACCCAAGCAACTCAAAGCACAAGAGCTAACCATTGAAAGGGGAGGGGAAGAGGATTTAATAAATCATTTGAGATATATATATATACATATATATCTCAATTTTTTTTTTTAAAGTAGGTCCACACTCAGTGTGGAGCCCAGTGTGGGGCTTAAGCTCACAACCCTGAGATCAAGACCTGAGCTGAAATCAAGAGTCAGACACTTAGCAGACTGATCCACCCAGGTGCCCCTTCACAGTATTTTTTTTTTTTTTAAAGATTTATTTGACAGAGAGATAGAGAGCACAAGTAGGCAGAGGGAGAGGGAGAAGCAGGTTCCCTGCTTAGTAGGGAGCCAGACATGGGGCTCGATCCCAGGACCCCAGTATCATGACCTGAGCTGAAAGCAGCCGCTTAACCGACTGAGCCACGCAGGCGCCCTGCATAGTATTTTTAAATGACATTTTCTACTTCATGAAAATAGGATTCCTTAGGATCCCATAAAATGGATATAAATACCTGTTCCTGAATTGATGGGTCTGGCCTCTCCTGGGCTGTATTTTATGTGGTATAAAAGGCTTCTGGTGACTAATGGATATGGGGCAGTGGTGGGTGAGCAAAGAGAGGAGGGGTTGAATCTCCCTTCTGCATTCTATTTCATTTTGAAAAGGATGAAATGAAGATTTGCTTTATTTTAGGGCGGGGCTCTGTCTTTTCTTCCTGACAAATGACTGAGACAATTTGAGCCGAACTGAGTTTGGCATTCGACTTTCTGGATTTCCTCCATCTCTTTTCATCTTCTCTTCAGTCCCCTGGACCTTAAGACTGTTTGGTCTTCTTGAGCAACCCTGAGGAGATTGTGAGCCAGGCTCCTTTCCTCATGGAGTCCCAGGTGTCTGCTTTGTTCTGCCTACACTTAGTCTATGCATGCGGCAGTGGCCATGGAGGGATTCATAGAGAAGGAGAGTGAGATGGTGTCTGTGGTTCCGTTTGTCCTCAATGGAGGATGATCTCCTCCCCTTGGAGATTTGAGTGGAAGCCACATGGTGCTGTGCTTGTCAGTACATAAAACATAAACGTAAAGCTTCTAAAGTACCAAGAAACTAGTCTAGAACGGGGCAAGGGTTTTCCTTGAGAGGCAGTAGGTTTCCTAGTTCCTACTATGTGTTCAATTTTAATCATATCCAAATTTCTTTTGATCCTTCTCTTTCTTCTTTCCTTTAGGCTAAAAAGGGTGTTTTTAAAATTTTTTTTAAAAGATTTTATTTATTTGACAGAGAGAGACACAACGAGAGAGGGAACACAAGCAGGGGGAGTGGGAGAGAGAGAAGCAGGCCTCCCGCGGAGCAGGGAGCCCGATGCGGGGCTCGATCCCAGGACCCTGAGATAATGACCTGAGCAGATGCTTAATGACTGAGCCACCCAGGCACCCTAGAAGGGTGGTTTTTAAAATCAGTATTATACTGCAAATTTCTTTTTTACTAAAAAGTATATTTAATTATTTGTCTATTAATGGAGAGTCAGGATGCTTCCAGGCTACAAACAGCGCATGTACATATATTCTTCTGGTTTACCGTATTTACTTACTCATCTGTAAATGAAGAAATTGTAGGGTTTGTTGGGGGGATTAAATGAGATAGTGGTTATAAAAGCACTTAAAATAGTACCTGGTACAGAGTAAATGTTCAATAAAGTTGGCTGTCATTCTTATTTAAATATTGATTTCATAAATTATTTTTCCTTCTCTTGAAGATATTTATCCCTGGGACTTCTGACCGGTGGAAATGGTGACACTATGCCCTTTCAAGATCATAGACAGGACACAGCATGTCTACATAAAATGCCCTCCTAAAGCTTCACTTAGAACCTCACTGAGGGTTCCCAGTGAGGTCCCCCCAATTCATGTGGTCTATGCTCCCCCTCAGTTCCTAATTTCAAAGTGGCTCTGACAATTTATTCATTTCTGCAGGGGCCAAAATACATTTGAATGTGGTCATTGAGATGTTAGACTTTTCTCTCATCTCTGAAGTATAAACTTCAAAACACCTAGGGCAGTGGGTGGGAGGGGTGGGAGGATGAGTGTGCTCCTTGCAAAGGCTACTCAGCAGAATGAGACTGAAGGAGTAGGCCTGGCATTCCTGTGACAGGAGGTTTGTTTGGAGGGACTCCTGTAGAGACCAGGGTGGGAAGTGGCAGGGTAAAGAGCTGCCTCAACTTTTATGTTTGGAATATGTTCTTCAGATGTTCTTCCCACTCAGAAGTTATCAGTGTGACAAAGGAACAGCTGTCTGACCTCAAAGAAAGGTGATCTCCTGTCCCCTGATACCTCTCTCTGCAGTCCAGGGCTTCTGAAAGGAGCCATCTCTGGATGCAAACTGATTTTCTCTGTGTTGCTTTTTTTTTTTTTTTTTTAAAGTTTTTAAAAAGGGGGCAAAAAATTAAAAAAAAAAAAAAAAAAAAGAGGAAGCTTTTGCTCCAAATGAACAAGATTTCCTAGAAGAGAAAAGGTCTAAGAAGCTTCTCCGCCACCTGTCCTGGTAAGGCACAGAGAAAACGTTACTTCACATGAGAAAGCTTATCAAATCAAAACTCTGTCAGAATTTTCTCTCTAGTTCCCACCCTACAGAGCCCCATAGGCTCTCTCCCCACTGACCAAAACCAAAAAGCAACAAGACAAACTAACTCAAAGCAGGGTGGATAGGACTGAGTGTTTATGGAGCTATTAAAAACTAAGGGAAGATGGGGCACCTGGGTGGCTCAGTCGTTAAGTGTCTGCCTTGAGCTCAGGTCATGATCCTGGCGTCCTGGGATTGAGTCCTTAATTGGACTCCCTGCTCAGCAGGAGGCCTGCTTTTCCCTCTGCCTGCTGCACTCTCTCTCTCTCTGACAAATAAATAAATGAAATCTTAAACAACAACAACAACAACAAACAAACAAACAAACAAACAAAAAAACACCTAAGGGAAGATGCTGATTCTACCCAACAAAGAAACTGGAAGTATGTCAGGAGACAGAGTGGGGAAAGAAAAGAGGAAAAAAGACTTATTATACATGTTTAATTCTGCCCACATCCAAAGACTTACAAAATTAAAAAAATGAAAATACAGAATGCATTTTAACAAAAACAGATTAGTATGTGGTAACCATGTGCCTACTTAGTGCAAAGCCTCTACTTTTCAGAGCCATAGGAGTGAAGGATGGCTCTGTTACAGACTGAATGTTGTGTCCCCCCCCAAAAGTTCATGGGCTAGAATCCTAACCGCCGATGTGCTTTTATTAGGAGGTGGGGCTTCGCGGGGGTAATTAAGTCATGAAGGTGGAGCCATCATGGATGGCATTAGTGCCCTTATAAGAAGAGACCTGAGAGCTTGTTTCCTCTCTTCTCCCCCATGTGAGGGCAGAACAAGAGGACAGTCATCTGCAACCCAGGACGAAGGTTCTCACCAGATACTGGATTTGCTGGCACCTTGATCTTTGACTGCCTGCCTCCAGAACTATGAGAAACAAGTGTTTGTTGTTTCAGCCACACAGTCTGTGGTCATTTGTTACAGTAGCCCAAACTAAGACAGCATAGATGAATTCGGTCCACTGACACCCACCAAACATTTTCATGTTGGCCTTTAGTTTTAATTTTCTTCTCAACTAGAGACTCTAACAAAAGTAAACCAAACCAACTCTGAGTTTCAGAAGCTTTCTTTCCTATCTCTGTACTAGTGAGTTATGAAAGTGGCTAGTGACAAACATGAAGAAAGGGAGACGCAACAAGACTCATTTAACCACATCGTAGGTAGCTGTGGAAAGTGGGGGTGACACCAGCTCAGCGTGAGAGAGAAACGGCAGATCGGGCTCTTAGTTTTACCTTTGTTTGAAGGGGGTTGGAGACCAATGGTAGGGGTAGGGGCCAGGCACGGGGATGGTTGCAGTGCATAAATTTGCACTTAATCCTTGCCACAGCTCAGTGAAGTGGACATTTGTATCTCTGTTTTACAGAAGAAACTAGAGTTCTAAGTATCACGGTCAAAGTCACACATCTAGAAGCGGTGGGACCAATATTTGAACAAGGAAGAACCACTGTATTTGTTGTGCAGTGAGGAGACATATTTGCTATGTAATTTGAACTGACAGACAGTTCTGAAAGGTTCTGCAGAGTGGGAGCCAGGATTGATGCCCCATCAAACCAAAGCCACGGACCCTCTGGCATCATGGTATAGGAATCAGCAAAGGAATTAGCTCTGTTAGGCAGGAATGAAGTCCATGCAGAGAGAAGGAGAGATCGGAGGCTGCTGGGGGACGGGTGTAGGTGCAGTGTTTACAACTACAGATGCATCAATCCCCCTCCTAGGCCCACTAATGAAAATGGCCAGCAATTTTTTTAGAGCTCCCCATGTGCTTGTGCTGTGCAAGAGTTGAGCATACTGAAATAGCTTAAATAGGATTCTGTTCCTTGCCACCTTATAATCCCTCACTCTTTCGGGCCCCTTGTCCTCTCTACTACAGCTTATTGCCTTTCCTAAACGTAGAAATACAGTAGGTAGTTCAAGAGCAAGATAACAAAGAAAAGGGGAATGCAAAGATGGAATCTGATGTGATGGCTTATCTCCTTCCAGACCAACTAAACTGACATTTTTTTGCAGATATCTTTGTTCAACACTATCAGAGTTTGCTGAAGGAATGGCCAATCTCTTCTCTCGGATATTTGCAAAGAGGCTCTAGTGCCACCTGCTAGTAGGACTCTGTCTTCATGGAACATTCTTCAGAAAATCTTGACTAATCCTTAATGCTTTAGAAATGTGAATTTGTCTTCTTATTTATTTTATTTTATTTTAGAGATTTATTTATTTATTTTAGAGAGAGAGAGAGCCTGAGCCAGAGGGGAGGGGGAGAGGGAGAGAGAATCTCAAGCAGATTCCACACTGAGTGTGGAGCCTGACGTGGGGCCCGATCTCAAGACCCTGAGATCATGACCTGAGCCGAAACCAAGAGTCAGATGCTCAACCGACTGTGCCACTCAGGTGCCCCATGAATTTGTCTTTTTATTTATTTTTAAAAAAATGTTTAAAAAGAAATGCAGTGAAGTATCAAGTCTGACCTCAACGTGGGTGTAGAGGGGATAGAGTGTGTGCTCACCGTCTTGGTGGCACTCAGGCAAAACATACTTTAACAGCTACAAAGAAACAGAGAGAGGGTTAGAAGGTCATAAGTGAACAGAAGCTATTAGTGGTCTTGTCCTTTTCATTGCTTTGATCAATTAAAATAATCTTTTCACAAAACCTTCTTTTCTAGGTAGGATAAAAGTACAGCAGCCACATTCCAAACAAGGCATTCTAAAATCATCATCATCATCATCATCATCATCATCATCATCATCAACACAGTGAAGCACAAACTATTAGAAAACAATCCTTGCCCCTTGACCCATACTTTGCTTTGAATTGGACATTTTATGATTTGGGGGATGATTAGGTGGTTTGTAAATTTTCCAGATCTTTGTTGTGATGGGCTGTGGAACAGAAAGTGATCTATCCAGGTCAAGACCAGTACAGGTCTTACAGGTGAAGGATCCTTCAGCTTTTAATGATGAGAGGTTGGGCATAGAAGAGTCTAGTCAGTTTATTCTGCCACCCACTTGGGATGGTAGCAAAATGCTCATTAGTAGGGGAAGTTGAAAAATTTGAATTTTCAAATTTGAAGTGTGATTTCAATTTTTGGCATTTTATCAGATACTTGGTGAACATATAAATGAGGATAAGGGAAGGTCACTCACTCAAAATATTATTCATAGGGTATTTCCTCCATGCCAGGCACTGTGCTCAGCACTGAAGGTAAAATAGCCCTTGCCTTCATGGTCTATTTTATTCTCTCCATGCTTCATTCTTTAGGACAATATTCAGTTGTATTTTTCATTTTATTTATTTATTTATTTATTTATTTTAAGATTTTGTTTATTTATCTGACAGAGACACAGTGAGAGAGAGAACACAAGCAGGGGGAGTGGGGGAGGGAGAGGCAGGCTTCCCACCGAGCAGGGAGCCCGATGCGGGGCTCGATCCCAGGACCTGGAATCATGACCTGAGCCGAAGGCAGACGCTTAACGACTGAGCCACCCAGGCACCACCTCAGTTGTATTTTTCAGAACAAGTTTGTTCTATCAACTTACAGCTTGATACAGAGCTACTAAGAACTCTGAGGATATACCCCACCCCAACCATCTATCCAGGAATACATCAACTTCACCAAGTATCCTATGCTGATGTTCCTGTTCAGAATACTAAATTTAAGGATCATGATAGAATTTTCCATCTGGAAGAAGAGCTTAAGTCATAATTAGGTCTCTTCTGTAATTAAAACAAAACAAAATTAAAATCAACCTATAAGGTTATCAGTGTCCATGCTAACAGTGCTATAGAATATAGAATTTACAGTAGTCACATTACTGTTCTCACTCATGGCCTATGAAATTTACATGTAAATTTCAAATAAAAAAACAAAACAAACCAGATTCCTGCCACTTAAAGCTAAGGAATAGTAAGAAATCAAACCAAAGCATATCTGGAAAAACCAACCTGTTAACTTTTAGAATCCACAACTAACACTGAGCCAAAGAGGCTGGTGTGATATTTCAACATGCTATAAAGATAGTCACATTACTATCTCGGAGGGGTGCATGGGTAAGGGTGGAGGAGGGGACCGGAGTTTAGGAGAACAGAGGACAGCAATTTTAGTCCTTCATCAAGTCAGGGGAAACCAAGCAGAATCCAGGGCCACTTTTCCAACCTTAACCTGTCAACTTAGAAGGAATTTGCCTTGTCAGTGTTTCAAGAACATTGTCTAAGATGGTGGCTTGTTTATTTATTTCTTGGATTTATGGATCAACCTTCCTCCCGAAGGACTCTCTGCTAAAATTTAAACATGGTTTAGATCTCTTCTTCCTGTCATCATCCCCTACCTCAAAAGAGAGCCGTGTTGTCCTGCCGTGTGATAACAATGGTGTTTGTAACCCCATTTGACACACACATTTATTGTTACATATTAATTCATCTTTTTTTTTTTTTTAAGAAAAGAGATTGACAACAATTTTCAGGTGGACACCATGTGTTCTTCCTTGTTCTGTATTGTGTTTTTCCATGTGTTCCCTGCTCAGCCTCTTGGAGGAGATTGTTTTCCTTTCTCATCACTGTGTTTCCTTCTCAGCCTTTCTGGCTGCTCATCTGGGCTGTTTTCCACCTTACAAACGTTTAAACAACTCACAAATTCAACCTTCTCTGGTCACAATTTTGAAATCACAAATTAAATGGTTTTGTCAGCTCAATAAACTCTCTTCACTTACAAAATAAATAAATAAATAAATAAATAAAAGGATTAACAGGCACCTGGAAGAGAGATTTGTATCTTGGGAAGAAAGAGTAGGCTTTTCCCAAAGGATTCATGGGATTTAGTGAAGAAAAGACACCACAAAACTGGCCAAATTTGTTTCCTCTCATATCTTAAATATTAATAATAAGATGGTTAAAGCTGTCCTAATGATTTGTATGTGTCTATGCACGTTTGTGGGTTCAGGGAGAGCCAGCGGTTAGGGGACCTGCAACAGTCACAGGGCTCTGCTCTGCTGTGTGGAAGTAGCAGCCGGTAAGACTCTTCCTCTGTAATGATTTCCCGCTCCTCTTTACAGAAGGTAAACTTCTAGACTTTTAGACTTTAGAATATTGGAGACTTCTGGATGTCTAGACTTCTGGAGAATTCTGTGGTCGGGTTACCCATCTATAAATTAAATAGCATGTATGCTCATGCTTGGGAAAGAATTGGTCACTGCACTGCCTAATGCTTAGCTTTCATTTTCTTTACTGGTTTTACATAAGATTCTGAGGGCAACGGGAAACTCCAGCAGGGAGCCACCTGCCTTGTGAAAATGTCAGTCCTTACTTCTCCTAGATGGGAAGCCTGGACCATCCAGGCTCTGCAAGCCTTTTGGCACCAAGCCTTCTATGTCCCTCCTAGTAGCAGGTACATTCAGCCTGAACCTGAAAGTGGGCAAAATCAGTAGAAGAACAAAGTCAACAGAAGCTGATTCCTCAATGAAAGGGTTACTGAGTGGGATAGGTTTGTCTTTACTAGCATAGTGCCTGGCATGGAATAGATGCTTAAGAACTCTTTGCTAAATGGTTGAATGAATCTGAATGACTGCTTTAAATGGCACTGCCAATGAAGACAGTTGGCTTGACTGCCTTGCTGCACAAAGATGGCCTTTTGAGAGAATCTTAGGCCTCATTTATCTATCCAGTTAACAAATACTAGTGAGCACCTCCTATATGTCTTTGAGCACTTCATTTGAAATTACCTGGTTCATTTATACTCTCCACCCCTACCCACCTGGGCCTAGAATGTAAGCTCCAAGACAGCAGTGATATTGCTGGTCCTGTCCATGGCCATATCTTTAGCTCCTAGAAGGGTGTTTAGGGACAGAGAAGAGCCCTCAAAACGTGACAGAATTTTCTGCTGGCTAGTGTTGCCCGACTTGCAAATGGCTCCAAATCATTCCACGTACTGAAACTGAGTGGTGGCTTGGGGAGGTGGCTCAGTGGGCTTGGGATCTTCTGTCACAGGCCTCGTCCTCATCTGCTGATCAGCCTAGCTTTTGCTCTGGTCCACATCCCACACTGACCCTACCTCCCACACCAGCTCATTGGATTAGAGCAGGTATACAAATCCCAGAGTTCTCCGTATCTTCTCAAAGTTCAGTTTTTAAGATAAAGAGTCTAACATTCCTTTGTTTTAGTATTTCTGTTCTTATCGTATTTCATAAAAATCCATAAGATGCTAGAGTTCAAAGGTGCAATTCCCTCTAGTAGAAAAATGCTTGACTAATGTCTTTGACAAAACCGATTTCTCTGTGCCGCTGGGTTAGGATGGGTCTCATAAACCTCCCAGACCTCAGGGTAGAAAAGAATAACTTCTAGAGTCCAGCCTGCCTGCAAGATTTCCCCAGGCCCCTGGAATGTCCTTTATTTTATAGTTGCTTCCTGAGTCCCAATTATGAACCTACTTTCCATGACAGAGGGGAAGAAGCTAAGAGGGAGATATTTGCATAGAATGCCATAGTTTACAAAGCTATTTCATGTTAGCTTTTTAAAATCTGTGCCATTAAACTGTGAAATGTATCTCAGTTTTAGAGATGAGGAAATAGAGGCTTACAGAGGTTAAATAATGCATAGACCATTATGTTAGATGTTATTCTAATCCAGATCTCTTAGATATGACCCTCCATGTCTTTCTACTCCTATGCTATGTCATAAGTGAGTGTCCAGAGTTTCCTAGGTTTTTTGTATGTTTGTTTCCTGGTTACTCCCCTGTGGATATTGTGGTTCCCCAAACTTAATAAGCTGGTTCACATCTTTCCATCTGTATATAATGCTGGGCCCTCTGCGTACAAAAACTTGTCCTCTCCTTTATTAATTTGTTTAGATAACTCTTATTTATCCCCCAAATCTGAGCTCAAGACATGAGATCACAGGGCTAAGATTCAGCCTTGGAGTTGCTCTGCCTGGGCATAAATTTGGGTGTTGCCATTTATTCTCTGTTAGACCTAGTGTGGTAGCTTAATCTCTCAGTCCTTTGTTTTCCCATCTGTATGATGGGGAGAGTTTTATTTTATTTTTTTAAAGATTTTATTTATTTATTTGACAGAGAGAGAGAGAGAGAGCACAAGCAGCAGGGAGAGGCAGAGGCAGAGGGAGAAGCAGACTCCCCGCTGAGCTGGGGGCCTGACACAGGACTCAATCCCAGGGCCCTGGGATCATGACTTGAGCCGAAGGCAGACACTTAACCAACTGAGCCACCCAGGTGTCCCTGATGGGGAGAATTTTAATGCTTTTCTTCAAGGGCCAGCAAATAAGGAATGTAAATACCACATTGCTTAAAGAGTATTCAGTTTGCTGTTACTCCTGCCCAATTTAGAATCACATTACCAATGTCCCCTGCTTCTCTAAAATTGCCTCTTGATCATCCTGGGGCTTCCAATAAATCACCCCTCCCCAGAGAGTGGGGAAAAGGAGGGAAGAGAGAAAAGAAGAGGAAGGAGCAAAAAGAGAAAAACATCGGCTTTGGAGAAGACTTTGCCAGTTGAAAAGAAAGAAGGAATATTAAAACAAATGTATCAGTGTAGTTCTGGGAAGGGTTGAGGAGAAGAGAGGAGAGAAATAGCTAAAGACGATGCTGCCCATCCTGGCAGACATGTCCTGGCTCAGAAGGATCTGCTCTGTATCCAGGAACCAGCACAGGGATCTGGAACCCAACTCAGCAGCTCTGAGGGAGAAGGAAAATATGAGGAGAGCTGGAAGGAGGATGACAGGAATCATCTTTGTATAAATCCAAGTGACAGTTGGGATGTATTTATGTTTTAAAGAATTATGTGGGTTTTTTTTTTTTAAAAAAAAAAACAGGACAAGTTTTTTATACACTTTTTTGCTTAGCAACAAGACCCACAAAAGGCATGTGTTCAGCCAGGATGTCAGTTGCTCAGCTCATTAAAATATTAAGTGAAACACTGATGACAATTACGCAGCACAAGCCTTTTTGTCTGCCAAAGTGTGCCTTTCAATGCATAACAAAGTAGGTCAAAAGTTTGTTTTGTTATTTTATTGTTTCTTTTTATCTTCGACTTTTGATGGAGTTTCCTTTCAGTAGGTAAAATGGTTGTCAAATTTGGTGGAGATAATTTGAGGACAGAGACACTTCAATTACTTAGAAGTCTACTTCTGGGTGACAGAGAAAGGCTCCCTGTACTTCTCTCTGGGATATCATCTATTCATTCAACAAAGATTTTTCTGGGCCTTTAACACACAGGATTGATTTCTATTAGTGGGGCTTCAGGCATAATACATGCTTTCACTTATGTGACACTCCCATGGGCATACCTCTATTGTGATGGTTCTGATACAGAGTTAACATTTATTGAGTGCTTACTAAGTACCAAGAAGTGTGCTAAGCATTTTCAATGAACAAACTCATTTCATCTTTAAATTCTCTAAGTTGTGAAGAACTGCAAGGGATCTGAGATTTTGCTCTATTGCCAAGCTTCTGAGTGCTGGCAGAAGACACAAGTATCCTGGGTCAGAGACAAAGGACTTTATTACTCATGACTCAGCCTACAGCATGAGCATCAGCATATTTGTGTAGTTCTTCTGGCCCTGAAGTTCCATGGGGATGCCAGCATACACAGTGGACTGTGTTGTAGAAGAGGAGCCCTAAGCTTAGTAAACCTAAATCTTTTATAATAGGCAGTAAGTATGCCTGCCCTCTGCTCTGAGGGAGACCCTATTTCTATGTTCCAAGGCTGCTTGCTCTACAAATCCTTGAGAAGGTAACCTAGAACAATGGGAAGTCAGTATCTTCCTAAGATAGGTAACAATATGAGAGACCCATGGAGAACTATGCCCCCAAAATAGACACGGTGAATATCCTCATATTATACTGACTAATCTGAGACATAGGGAGGTTAAGTGACTTGCCTAAGGTCACTAAATTAGTACACATGCAACTAGCATTTGAGCTAAGCAGTCTGATTCTTGAGCACATGCTCTGAATCAGTAGGGTTTTAGTTTACATTGCCTGAAAGCAAAATCTGTGGGCTTGCTTAGGAGGTATTTGAGTAGACACCAAGAGCGAAACTTATCGAGATGGAACCTCTTACCTGTTTGTTAATTTTCATATTTTAAACCATATGTCACTGAACTGAATCTGATGCATACCTAGACAAGAGTTTTGTGTTACAAAAAGGTTGACCACCTCTACTGCACAATTTTGTATACTGTTATTTTTTATTTCATTATGTTCTTACATCTCTCATTTCTAAAACTTCCCTTAATTATCCAATCTGTACTTACACAACTTGTGGCAGATTAAACAGGGAATGCAAAAGTGATACATTCATTTCCCTGAGGATAACATTGGCAATTATTATATACTTATGTAACCAGGTGAATAACACCAACTGAGGTTGAGTTGGAAAGTTCTAATTTTGATAATTTTTACTAGAAATATAATATATGGGAGGTTAGGCATACATCTTCATAATTTTACTTATTTACATATTAGCATGCTAAGCAGAGTTTTTAGAGATCACTTTAGCTTCACAATATTTATGCAGCAAATCTAAATAGCCTAACCCACTTGGTTGTCATACCAAGGTACTTCATGTCTTATTCTCCCACTCCGAATCTCCTAAGCCAAGTGGAGATGTTATGAAAGATAGAATAAAAGGAGACAAAGAGCAGAGCTGCGATTTGCCATTAGTGAGCTATGCAAGCATAAGCCAGACTCTTCCAGCTTCAGTTTCCTAGTCCATTAAATGGGGGTGGGGTACCTGATATTTGCTTTCCCCCCTAGTACTAACTAGAATATGATTCTGAGCTAGTAAACTCTATTGGCAAGCCAGAACCTAGAACTGAGTTATTCCTGTATATTTATAGTTAAGAACAAGGACTATAGAGCCAGACAGACCTACGTTTGAATCCTAGCTCGCTGATTATATGACTTCAGGTAAATTGCTTAACTTCTTTGATTCTCTATAAAATAGGAATGATAATACTTTCCTTTCCATCAGTATTTCTACATAAAATCAAACAAAAATCTCCTCTGACCTTACATTTCTATTCCATTATCACCATGTGTTCTTACTTTTCTTTCACAGAGAAGCTTCCTAAGAATTGTCTCCCTGTTGTCTTTACTTTCCCATCTTCCCTTGACCTTATAACAATGTGACTTCTATTCTTATGACTTCCATGGATATTATTTTCACTAAGGTCACCAATGACTGCCTTCTGGCTAAAACCAAAGAACATTGCTCAGCTATCTCTCAGCAAAATCCAACATCGTCAACCACTCTCTCTTTCTTGAAACACTCTTTTCCTCTGGCTTCCAAAAATTTGCCTTCCACCTCCTTGTTGCTTCCTTCACTGTGTCCTGTGGAGCTCTTCTTCTTCTGTTTGCCCTCTACATGTGTTGTCCTGCAAGGTTCTCTTCTAGACCCTCTCTTTCTCTACGAAATCTTTCGGATATCTTATGTATTTGCATGTTTTCAAGTACCACCAACCACATATGCTGATGAATCCTGTATCTTAATCTTTAGGCCATACTTTTTTCTGAGGTTCAAATCCACATACACGACTGCATCCTAATTATTTCCACTTGCTTGTCTCACAAACATATCCCACAACATGTCCAAATAAAACTCATTATCCCTCTGCCCATATTAGTTCCCCTGTATTGGTGATGGAATCTCCATCCACTCCGTGGCTCAAGCCAGAAGCCTGGACATATTTTTCCTTTCCTTTCCCCTCATCTCCCATATTCAACCACAACCACGTCTTGTTGATCCTACTTCTTGAGTAGAATCTTCTACCCCTTAAATCCATCTCAAGGGTCATTTGCTGAATTAGACCACCATCATCTCTCATCTCAATTACCACAACATTCTCCTCATTAATCTCATTGATCAAAACTACAGCTGATCTGATCACATCATTTTCCTGATTATAATCTTTCAATAGGTTTATATTGTCCTCCAGCTAAAGTCCAGACTTTTTACAATTACTTATATAGCTCTTTGTGATGTAGACTCTGCCCACCTCTCCAGCCTGAGCTTTCCCTCCTTTCCCCACTGTGTCTCCCATACACTTGATGCTCCTTTGAAACAGAGCTTCTTCCAGTTCCTCAGAAGAGCCATGCTCTTTCCCACCCTGGGCCCATGTGAATGTGTTATCCTCTTAACTGGAAAACTGCGTTCCAAAGTCCTCACCCATCTCTCTCTCTCTCTCCACCTCCAAAAAGCCTTCTGTGATCTATGAAGTTCCTGCTAAGTGTACTCCTTGGATGCTCCCCACTGTATTTACTCTATCATCACATTTGCTACGTTGTATTGTAACTGTCTGTTTATTTATCAGTATCTCCAACTGCAATAAACTCTGTGAAAGCAGGGGCCCCATTTGTTTCACAGGTATCCCCCATTGTTAGCAGAGCCTGGCACGTGGTAAGAACATAATCCACAATGTTTACTGAATGAGCAAATGTATGGAAATCACACATTAGCCTGTTTAACAAGTGCTTCTCTTTAGCCAGAATTAATAATAGAATATTAGAATATTTAAAAAAAGTATTGGGGTTATATGGGTATGATCTCCACCATTGGTTTCTGTCTATATTCGGGAATGCTGTAACTCCCCCGAGGGAACCCAGTGGCTTCCATCATGAGAGAAGGGGAGGGAGGGAGGAAAGAATGATGAGAGAGGCTCACTGGGCAGGACTCGGGGTCCCTAACTTGGCTTTAACCAGAGCAGCTCAGGATTTTTTTTGTTTTGTTTTGTTTTACACATTAGTGTGGCATATTATATTTTATATGGGGAGAAAAAAGGAAGAAAAAAAGAAACGAAAAGGAGAAAAGCCCTGATGTAAGTAGACTATCAAAACACATAAAGATGGTTCTACAGGTAAGTAAGGAAACATGAAATTGTTGCTTTAAAAGACGTAATGAGGGCAGATACTGTGGTCACAGCACAGGATATGCTGGTATGACCAAGAAAGGACATCATCCTCTTAAAAACTCTCCTGGTAATGAGTTTATGTCTCAAATCAGTTAAATGAAATCAGACTGCTACCAACTGACATTTGATTATTGAAAAGACTATGAGAATTTTCTGTGTCATTATGTTCTTTTCTATTTCTTTTCTGTGTGTTTCCATTGTTTTAGAAAACTGTACCTGCCTACAATAGGACTTTTTGCTGAGTAGACGAGGGGAAACACAGATAATCAGACTTTTAAGAAATTCCATTAAACCTAGCTCTGGTAATTTGCAATTCTAATCTGCTGCGTCTGCCAATGCATGGACAGGGATTGTGTACCTTCCAGGTTCCCTTAGTGAAATTCTGCCTAGATCTCCATGTCCCACTTTCCCAACATTGGAGATGGCAAGATGTTAGGCACAAATATTGTTATTGGGAGAGAAGTTTTAGGAGATAAAGAGTCTTATCATTCATTCAGAAATATTTATTGAGAGTTGGCTATGTGCCAAACACCTGCAACATTTTCTAGTGTTCGGAGATCTATGAGTGGAAAAAAAAAATAAAGATCCTGCTGTTATAAAGGTAGTATTGTGATGGGGGAGAGAGAGACAGTAAATAAGGAAACAAATAAACATAATTTTGAAAAGCGATGAGCTGTATTGAGCCAGAAGAGTGGTCACGTGCTGGGGATTGGCACTCTGGGAGGGTGGGGGTGTGGTTGGGCTGCCGTAGCCAAGTGGCCTCTGAGCTGAGCTAAGTGATGGGAAGGAACCAGCCATGTGAGGAAATAAGGACACAGCCTTCCAACTGAAAGGAGCAGTGAGTGAAAATGTCCACCCCGTGCCTTTCCCAGTGGCCCTCTAGTAGCCAGCACCCGAGGTGTAAGAGAGGTGCCAAGCTTCCCCAGGCTTCTTCAAGGGCCAGGGCCCAGTGGTTTGCTGGGAAGGCCAACTGATTGCGTTATGTACAAACATCATGGAAAAACGAGCAAAGAAAGGAAGAGGAGGAGAGTCAGACGAGTTCTTTTATAAGAAATTATGTGTTTGGGGGCACCTGGGTGGCTCAGTCGTTAAGCGTCTGCCTTCGGCTCAGGCCATGATCCCAGGGTTCTGGGATCGAGCCCTGCGTCAGGCTCCCTGCTCAGCGGGAAGCCCGCTTCTCCCTCTCCCACTCCCCCTGCTTGTGTTCCCTCTCTCATTGTCTCTTTCTGTCAAATAAATTTTAAAAATCTTTTAAAAAATTTTAAAAAAAGGAGTTATGTGTTTTGGTAAAATGTCTGTCTTTTCAATTCAAGATCTCAAAGCAAAGTGATCTCAAAACAGCTGAGGAAATCCCCAACTAAAGATGACCCTAAGTATTAGGGGAATTTAACTGGAACCTGTGCTTATCTCCATTGGCCACTAGAGGGCAGCATTGCCCATCAAATGTATCGGAAGGCCTGCACTTCAGCGTGCCATTTAGAGGGAGCACATCAGTCCCCCAAGTACCTCTCTTGTCCCATATCGGGTTGCTGTTTTTTCCTGGACCTTGCCCATAATCCACCCTTTAACTCTCTGCTGTCCACCTATCCAAGAACACCATCTCATTGTTCTGGCTAAGCTTTATGTTTAGAGAAAAACCTCTGACTCGGCAGGAAGAGATAAAATGAGCACATTGAACATGGTTGAAGTTGTTCAGACCCTAGCCCTCCCCGTGGACTCTCTCAGTGGGCAGCAGTGGGAGTCTCCGGGGCCTCTGTGCCAGTGGTTGGCTCATTCTGCCCAGTTCTGAAGGATCAGACCCATTGTTGTGGGGGTTAACATGTTTAGCCTAGGGAGCAAGGAGCTTTGTTCCTTCTGTGTGTTGTTAGATTGGCTGTCAGCTGGTAGGTTTGGTGGCAGCAGACCTGGCCTCCCTGGGCTCAGGGACCTTGCTCCCTTCTTTCTGAGCAGGCCCAGCTCTGGCCACCTGCATGTAAGTGTCCCGTTCTACATTTTAGCTGTATTTTTAAAATAGGGGCCTTTTATGAAATAGTATGCAAGAGAACCAGATCAACAAGAGAAAAAAGGAGAAGGAAATGACAAAATTTTACCTGTAGCTACACAGGCAGAGTAAGCATAAGATTTTTACATACAATATAAGAATTATATGCATATAAAATGTGAGAACTTCTTTAATGGACTGTTTCCTTCCAAAGAACGATTTGAGGCACATAACCCTATGAATGTAGAGTAATTTATTCATTCAAGATATATTTAGTGCACTCCATTTATGTGCTAGGAACCAGGGGAATCTAGGTGAACAAGGCAGACGCGGGTCATGCTCTTACGCAGCTTCTATTGTAATTAAGTAAGGGTATGAATGAGATCAGAAATCATATAAGAATGTATGTGTGTGTGTGTGTGTGTGTGTGTTGGGAGGTGCTTCAGAGCTGGAAGAATCGTAAAGATCATCATCTCCAATATACATCACTTTATGGATGAGGAAATCGTAGTTCATAAATATTGTGACTGTGGCGTCTGGGTGGCTCAGTTGGTTAAGTGTCTGCCTTCGGCTCAGTCATGATCTCGGGGTCCTGGGATCCAGTCCCGAGTTGGGCTTCTGCTCAGCAGAGAGTCTGCTTCTCCCTCTGCCTGCCGCTCCCCCTGCTTGTGCTCTCTTTCTCTCTGACAAATAAATAAATAAAATCTTTAAAAAAAAGAGAAATATTGTGACTGATTCAGAGATGAAACAATGAGCTCATTTGAGCACTAAATTTCCTCTGAGCAAGTTGGACAACACTCTGAGTCACTTAACTTTGAGTGTTTGATAAAAGGAAAGAGAACTGTCTGGAAAGGGAAACTTCTTGGGGGGGGGGGCCTGGTAATTTACGGATCAATGAGCATATGGATTCTTATATCATGGACATGGAGTGACAATGAAGCATTCTTCAAATGACTATTGAAAAATCGTCAGACCTTCATGAGATTAAGTCAGGTAGTATTGAATTGTATTTCAGTGAAGGGATTTCTGTGTGGGGTTAAACTATTACATAGTCCAAGAATGGGACTTTCTTTAATCTAACTTGACATAATTTAATCTAACTTGACACAGGATAGAACCAAAAGAATCTGGAGAAATGTTTTCCTGTTTTAAAGTCCAGCATTGAACAACCACTCAAACTCTTCCAATGAACCCACTCCCCCCACTAGGGTGTTTGATCTAATCGGCTCCCCTCCTTTTTTAATGGCATGTTTCTGGGCCCTAAGTTATCTGTCTAGGTGCCTCAATATCCACTTACTGCTTATGTAGACTTGTCTTAAAAGAGAGAGATAGAAGGGAAAACTACTGGTAAGAGAAAGAAACTGGGAGGTTTGCATGTGTTGTCTGTCTTACTTTTCATTAGAACGTAAACTCCTAAAGCTGGAATTATGTCTTGGATTTTTGGTTCTGCTGGTAGCACACTGTGCTCAATAAAAATTAACCCATCAATCAACAGGACAGAAAATCCTATCCTGCCAGAAGCAATACCTCTTGTTTGCCCCACAGAAAGCCAATTAGAGTGTTAGGATGTGGTAATGGATACAGAAACTAAGGAAAGTGGGGGAAAAATGCCCCAAAACCTCAAGTAAAAAATAAAACCAAATGGAAAAAAGTGGATCACAGTGGAGTATTCCGGGAAAGCTACTACCCACTTCAGTTTCTCCCCTTGACAGTCTCTTTCAGCGTATCCTCAATGTAATGGAAGTTGGACATGGTAGCATCTTGGAGGCACCATTTCCCTCCCAGGAGATGCTGCTTGGGGCAGGTGCAGGGGGCACCATCCATCTTCCTAACAGCCCACCCACAGGGCCCTCACTCCACCTCCCCATCCCAGGGGTCTTGCCATTTACCTGCCACCACCACTACAACCACCCTGGCTCAGCCTCACTTGTTCAGAAAACAAAAGAACAATTCATCTGGGAAGGGATTAATAGGAAGCTGGAGAGAGAGAGAGAGAGGAGAGAGAAGAGAGAGAGCTGTTGACTTCAGAGAAGCAAGGGAAGGAAAGTGAGACAGGCAAACTGGGAATTCTTCCTGTCATCAACCCTCCTGAGAATTGATTAAAGCCTTGAAACCTTTCTTCAGAACACAAACATATGCATATGCACACACAATTTTGCATATAATTTCATGAATCTTCCTTACACACAAACATACCTTTTGTTTTATTTTTTTAAGATTTTATTTATTTATTTGACAGAGAGAGACACAGCAAGAGAGGGAACACAAGCAGGGGGAGTAGAAGAGGGAGAAGCAGGCTTCCCGCCGAGCAGGGAGCCCGATGCGGGGCTCGATCCCAGGACCCTGGGATCATGACCTGAGCCGAAGGCAGACGCTTAATGACTGAGCCACCCAGGCACCCCCATACCTTTCGTTTTAAAAACTTAAACTCTAGAAGCTATAAATTTCAAATCTCATTAATAACCAAGAAATTCTGAAAACTCTTTAATCATGGCAACTTTTTTATTTTAAAGGCTTTTCTTTTTCTAACTGTTGCTTTGTATGTTTCAAATACATTCAGTTTTAGATGCAATTCCTTGAATAAAAAGAGTGATCAAAATGGACAAAATAGACAAGGATAAAAACACTTATTTTTTCTCATGTGGCAAAGCACACTCTATTGGAGGCGTTTACATATTCATTTACCTAAAAGTAATTTTGTTTAGAAGAAAGAAAGCTTTATTTCATTAGCAAATTCTAGAGGGGCTCAAATCACCTGATAGTTAACTATTCAGTGCTCTTTTGAGAAAATAAAAACCACAAAAGAAAACATTTTCATCAGTCTATCAGGTTTGTGCATTCTGTGTCCTAAATGGAGGGGGCACATTTTCAAGTCCAATTAAAGATGTGCTAAGTACAAATTGCATGTTCTTCCATTGGTTTATCAGATGAACATGAGGCTCACTCCGATCTCTTCAGGAATGTAGGTCTAGGGCCCTTGGCTTATCTGCATTTTGAAACCATGCAGAGGAGAGGTTCGTACCTGAGGAGGGAGCACTAAGGTGGTAGGGAAAGCAGCCAAAGACACGGGAGAAAATCTCTTCACCTGCCCTGTCAGTGAGTGGGGGAGCAGCAGGGGCAGAGGTAACAGCTGCAAAGAGAAAATGTGGGAGGAAGTGAGGGGAAATCAATAACACAGAGTGAAAAAATAATGTGCTCTCCACGCCATAAAGGAAAACCATGATAAAGGCCCAAGTTAACTCCCATAATGCTTTCAAGGATCAGAGAAATGACACTATCAAAATACAACATTAGTTTTCTGAAGCCTACAGGCTGAATTTTATTTATTTAAAGTTAACTCCCATTTTAATACAAAACAAAAGATAGCATATTCTACATCAAAGGGAGAAAAACTTTTCCTAATGTAGCCATTTCTCTTCTGAAGTACACAAGCTGTCGCCATATAATGCTTTGCGGTGTTTTCTCAACTGTGCTGGCTTTTCTTTACATCAGGAAATGCACAGTCAACAGACTCAAGCCGGGGGCTGCTGGTTCTCCATGCCAAAATGGCAATTGTTTGATTTTGTGTGTGTTTTTAAATGCATTGTTAGTTTTAACTAAGATGAATATATGCTGCATGAATGACGTTTCAAAGCAGGAGAGAGAGACAGAGAATGAGAATCAGACATAGATATGAAATCAGTCCTTGGTCTGTTGCATAAAAGTGCGAACCGCAACCTGTCGAGAGGATTCGGCTGGGGTAGCTTCTGGGGCATCACTCAGTTTTCCCTTGGAAAAGTTTCCCCTTGGAAGTTCAGCTGATGGTCGCCTGGGTCTGGTCAGATCTTGGCCTCTTGGTGAGGATAGCACTGCCTACAAGCTTTCTGGATATTGTTTCCATAGCTGTGAGAATAGACCAAAATTACTGTCCTCTATTGCTGGTCTTCTCACTGTTCGTGGGATTTACTTTGCTCATTTTGGAGTCTGAGCATTAGCTAGTTTTCTGTGTGTATAATAGAGTGGGTAGTCTGACAGCAGTCTGACAGCCTGGGTTCCAATCCCTGGCCTGACGTGTACTAGCCGTGTGATCAATTCCTTTACATCTCCATGCCTTGGCTTCCTCATCTGAAAATGGGGATAAGATTAGCTCCTTCACAGGATATAGGACGAGTAAATAAGCAACATATGAATGTCGTCTAGAATAGTACCCAGTGAGTAAGTTTTTTAGTACTCATAGTAAGTTCTTTATCATAGAGTGTTTTAGTGATGGTGATTTCTGTTATTTTTCTGGTAATAGCGTTACAGTTTTTTTCTTCCCTAATCTTGTTCTGATGTGGCTCAGATGGGGCTGACCCCACCTGCTTCTGTTCTAAGGGTGGAGACATAATCCAGACCTGGCCAATCAGTTAATTCCATCCTCCTCGCTACAATGATTGACTCAGGGATGGGAAAATGATGTAAGTCAGTCCAATCAGAGTAAACCACAGGAGTTTGTTTAGAACTTAGGGAAGAGAAGTTGTCTTTTGTGTTGGGTGGTTGATGGGGTAAACTGTAAACCTGGCAGCTACCAAATGGAGTCAGTAGTCTGCAGGGGAAAGCAGAGCCAGGGGAGGGAGAGAAACCAGTTCAAATGATAGGACCCCATGACTCCAGCCATGTGGAAGCCCTGGGACCACTCCTGCATAAGTCTGTTTGTTCTGGGCTTCTGTTCTTGGGAATTGAAAGAGCCATCGCTAATCAGGCTCCCACATGGCAGCATCTAGCTCCTCTACCTATTCAGATCAGATCCATCCTTTGGGAAACAGTGCAAAGCTTACCTCTTCTGGAAGTTATGCCTCTTTTTCTAAGTTCCCACAGCACTTACTATCTGTGCCATATATTTAATACTTATTACCCACAGTAGAAAATTTACCTTTGCAAATGCATTTACTGCATCTCTCCAATTCCATGGATTGGTTCCATGTTCTACTCTCTGGTGACTTCCATAACCACTATCACATCCGGTATTTTGCAGTGAGTTTACCAAATAATTATTATTTGAATTCCTTTTATCTTCTCATACCCATCAGAAGTGGACTCTATGCTTCAGTACACACAGGAATGTAAACATAGGAAAACATGAAGTAAACTGGAGATGGGGTAGAATAGGGTCGTTCCATGTAGACAGTTTCAAGGGAAGTGTCCAGCCCCTTGTCCTGTGTGAAGAGCAACAGTGGAATGTGAACTTGATTCTATGCTTCCCACCTGTCTGTGAGCTTCTTAGGGTAAGGACTGGCTCTATATTTTAAATGCTGTTCCCAGTACTTTACACAGTACCTAACATTTATTGTAGGTGCTCAATAAATATTTATTGAATGAATACCGCATGGCAGTTACGGTGCAGGGGGCTCAGCTCAATCACCTAACCTTTAGGAACATGTAAAGGAAATGAAGTAAGAAAGGAATTGCTGGTTCTATGAAGCCAACACCTTCCTCCCATTGTTCTGAGCCCTTCCTACCATCACCTCATTTCTCCAAATCACAAGAATAAATAAAGCCATTCCTTAGGTTGACAGATGAGGTGTGATGACAATAGCATGTTTGGAATTTCTTGGTCTGTGAGAAAACTGGTATGAATTCCAGACCCAACAAGGAAAGACTTATACCATCACCAGAGTGAGTGGAGTGGCGGGGTCTGAGAGCTGACTCAGATTTAGAAAAAGGCACTGCATCGGAATGTTCAACCTACACACGAAGAATTCTGGGTTTGAATCAGTTTTCTTATCTTAGGTAACATTAGGTAGCATTAGTTCTATAGCTGCTTATAGATCGATGAAAATATAAACCACTGGGGCGCCTGGGTGGCTCAGTCGTTGGGCGTCTGCCTTCAGCTCAGGTCATGGTCCCGGGGTCCTGGGATCGAGCCCCGCATCGGGCTCCTCGCTCTGCGGGAAGCCTGCTTCTCCCTCTCCCACTCCCCCTGCTTGTGTTCCCTCTCTCGCTGTGTCTCTCTCTGTCAAATAAATAAATAAACTCTTAAAAAAAAAGAGAGAAAATATAAACCACTTTTTCTTTAAACCAGTTGATTCTCTCCCACAGAAAGTATTAGTACAATTGTCATCCCCTGTTCTAATGCAACATTTTCCATTCATTCACTCATTCATTCATCATTCACAGATCAAAATGATCATTCTAAAAATTATTTTCTTTTTTCTTTTTTTTCGGTTTTTATTTATTTACTTATTTATTTGACAGAGAGAGACAGCGAGAGAGAGAACACAAGCTGGGGGAGTGGGAGAGAGAGAAGCAGGCTTCCCGCTGAGCAGGGAGCCTGATGCGGGGCTCGATCCTGGGACCCTGGGATCATGACCCGAGCCAAAGGCAGACGCTTAATGACTGAGCCACCCAGGTGCCCCTATTTTTTATTTTTTGAAGATTTTATTTATTTATTCATGAGAGACAGAGAGAGAGAGAGAGAGGCAGAGGGAGAAGCAGGCTCCCAAGGAGCAGGGAGCCTGATACAGGACTCTATCCCAGGACTCTGGGATCATGACCTGAGCCAAAGGCAGACGCTTAGCCATCTGAACCACCCAGGCGCCCCAAAATTATTTTCATTATGTCTATACTCTTGTCAAAAATTTCAGTTTCTCCTATAGCATAAAATCCAACCTAAACCAGATAGCCAAGGCCTTCAATAATTTGACCCCAGCCCATCTTTCCATGTGTAAACTTTCCCACTGCTCCCTCATCCAAACCTTTCTTGGATGTAGACACTTGTCTACTTAACTGTTGCCCCTGTCTTCTCACTTCCGCACTTCTGAATCTTTCTGTCTATTCAAGCATGTGTTTTCTTTTTTGTGATATTCTTTATTTTCTTTAACTACTCCAACTGAAGATGAGCTTTCCTTCATTAATTCCTAGAGCATTTTATGGTCTATATCACTTGTTCCTTTTATGATCTCAGATTATTATCATTTCACGTGAATGTGTCTTATGTTCTTTACTATGAACTCCTTAAGGGCAGAGATCACATCTTGGCTT
This sequence comes from Neomonachus schauinslandi, assembly GCF_002201575.2. Classification (NCBI taxonomy): domain Eukaryota; kingdom Metazoa; phylum Chordata; class Mammalia; order Carnivora; family Phocidae; genus Neomonachus; species Neomonachus schauinslandi. Next base: position 76,509,841 of record NC_058411.1, read on the forward strand.
CTTTGCATTTTGCTTTACATATAAATGGGTTATTTCAGTGATTAGTATGGTAATAACTTAGGTTATACACAGCTAGGTCCTTTTACTTATTCATACCTGGGGAGGTTTTGTCCTTTTTCAGTTAGTAATGCCAATTACCATAAAATTTTCAAATTTATAAATATTGCCTGTGAATGAAATTAGAATTTCTTCCCAACTTTTCTGTTTTTACAAAGATCTTAATCTATCAAGAGCAGTATAAAGCAATAAGAAAAACACCACATATACCTGAGACAATTGGGAATGGGGTATGAACTAATTAAAGACTACTGAAATATGAAAAGATGCACATCTTTACTTCAGGAAGGGAAATTCCCTCTTTGACTTTTGAGACTGATAATGATTAAAAACATAAAATTGCTAAAGAACAGTGTGAGCAACGGTGTGAGGAAATAGGAACATACATATACTCGGGAGTACAAATTTGGCATAATTTTTTTGAAGGGCCAGTTAGCAATATACATGAACATTTTAAGTTTACCTAATCTTAGAGCGAAGAAGTCCACTTTTAGGAATTGTCCCTACAGGTATACACATGTAAATGCACAAACACATCTATGTGTTAAAAGATGTTCATTGCAGTATTATATACAATAACAATAGGCCTCTTAATACTCTTCAATAGGGATTAACTCAGAGTTAAGTACCAAGCTATGGTGGGGCGGGGACTTGAATCTAGGCAAGCTAACTCTATGCTTATACATGGAAGGCTTTATTACTGCCAACTGAACTTACTGAGAGCTATTCTCTTAGGAGCTCAAAATCTTCTGTAGACATTGTTCTGGTTTTTGGCCAGAGGTAAGAGTAGTTAGGAATAAGTGATAAACACACTACAGTCATTAAACAAGTCAGCAATAGAAACAAGACTAGAATTCTTATCTTCTTGACTCTCAATCCATAAAGCTCTCTGCCATTTCTCATCTCTGTTTTGAGTTGACATACATTTATTTAACTTGGTGACAGTGTCTGCAAAAAAAAATGTTCTAATGAATCTTTCAGGGTGTTCTGACAGTTTCTCTGTTTTGAAGTATATCCGATGAATGATTTATGTGTTAGATTTATTAAAAACACATCCATTACTTTGGGGCCTTGGGTAGATATTTAAAGGAATAATACGGCATTTCAACCCAGCAGTTAAGATTACCCATAAATAGCTAAGGGATGACCCACCAAGGGATGTCAGATCAAAAAGATGCTCTGAGAAGGTGAGTGGATGGGTGCCTGGGTGTCTCAGTCAGTTAACTGTCTGCCTTCGGTTCAGGTCATGATCTCCGGGTCCTGAGATTGAGCCCCACATCAGGCTTTTGCTCAGTGGTGAGTCTGCTTCTCCCTCTCCCTCTGTGATCGCTCTCTCTCAAATAAATAAATAAAATCTTAAAAAAAAAGAAAGAAAGAAGGTGAGTGGACTTGGCCTCTAACTCAAGATGCAGAAGCAAAACCACCACAGAAAATCGTCTTGCCTCCATTCCCTGTGGCTCAAAATTCCAAATTTCTTTTGCAAAGACAGGCAACTGATTTTTCTGTTTGGTTTGACCTACCAAACTCCCATTACATTTGGACAAAAATGCAGTTCTCAAACTAGGATGCAAACACAAGTGCCAGTGTGCCCAATGAACTTAGGGACAATGAATGATCAAAAATACAAAGATCTTTCACCACCAACATTGGGTACATAGATACGCAATTCCTTTTAGGGAGTCAGCTAGAAAGGGCACTAGATGGGCAGAACATTAGGGTGCGGTTCACTCTCCCTGCCTCTGTTTTCTAATTAAACTTTAGGACATGGCAAAAATATTCTAGAGTTTGGAAGAGAACAAAGTAAAAGGGTTGCAAGAGTGCAAGATTTCAAGATTCATCTCTGAAAGCTAGGTTAATATATCAAACTGGATTAGTCTGCCAAAAATATGAAAATATAAAAACACCATAAATTAGTCAGTTGTCCATGGCTATAATCTGTTTGCCTGAAGCCAGATGTACTTATGATAGGAAAAACAGGTGGCTTTAAAATAGCTGGAAAATGTTAAGCACTTATATAAGATAACAGATCTTTTTTTTTTTTTTTAAGTATCAAATGGGTTGGTATCTTATTAGGGTATTCAGTTTAAAAGAAGTGGCTATGATTTAACTGGGACCAATGGTAAGTTTTCTCATTTTAGGATTTCAGTGTTCATTTAGGGAACTATAATACCATGTAGTCCAAACCCTTTATTAAATCAATGCATTCATTATCTGAAATAAAATTTTATTCAATCACTGTATTTTGAGACTAGACTATCGCACACAGATAGGAGACAATGGATTGAAGAGAGTGTCCTTGAAGGAGAGGAGCTCTGCCCTCTCTTCTCTGCATATTCCCAGGAGGCAGTTTCCTACACCATCAAGACTTCAGAAAACTGCCAGGGCCTGTGAGCCAGTCCTATGTGGTATAACAAATCAGTGCATGAACCAGCTACCCATGTAACTGGTGAGAGGAAAGAATGAAATCATTCCTGCTTAAAATCTTTCCATGTCATCTTTTAACCTATTTGGCGCGATTGGCTTAGCTGGCTTTATGGCAACTCAGCCATGTGTATGGTCAGGACTCGCTAGAAACCAGCATCAAAGCGAGTAAGTCTGTTTCTGCTATCTACAAGCTCTACTCACTCAGCCCGATCTGTCCATCTGTCTCACTTCCCAACAACTAGAGGAAGGGCAGGGAGAGCTCTTGAAGGAGACGGGAGCGAGGATGAGACCTAGTAGGCAAATGTGCACACACACCACATAGGCCCGGGAAAAAAAGTACTGAGAGGTATTTTCATAGCCAGATACACATAAGTGAGAGGGAAATTAAGACTCATTTATAAAAATGCTCATTTTCCTGTAACTGCTTACAACTTGATTTGTGTACTGCAAGAAGCTTCTAACATACCTTTGTTTTTAGGGTGCTGGAATAGTCATCAGCATAGCCTAATTCTGACACAATCACTACATCCTAAATTCTTCTGGCAAGAGGGCACGGTTGAGGAAATCAAGGAAACAATAAAATTAGTCCACATATATTCTTTTTTTTTTAAGATTTTATTTATTTATTTGAGACAGAGAGAATGAGAGACAGAGAGCATGAGAGGGAGGAGGGTCAGAGGGAGAAGCAGATTCCCTGCCGAGCAGGGAGCCCGATGCGGGACTCGATCCCGGGACTCCAGGATCATGACCTGAGCCGAAGGCAGTCGCTTAACCAACTGAGCCACCCAGGCGCCCTAGTCCACATATATTCTTAAAAAGATTCTAGAAACAAAAATCAAATATATATTTGTGTACTCCAAGATCAAAACCTTGCTAGTTAAATATTGATCACCTAATGGCAAAAATTTCTTAAGTTTCAAATATTAATGGCATTCCCCTCCATACAGTGTCCCGGGTTTCTTGCAATCATGATCTGGATACATATGTTGCCACAAAGATCTCTGGGAAATGCTTTTTTGGCAGCAGATATGGGAAACTATAATGAAAAACACTCACTAGCACAAATTGTGTAAAAAGATGGTTATGCTATTTCCTGAGCATTTAATAGCTATTTGCATTTATTTACACACATAAGTCACATCACAATGTTGATATAAAATGTTTCTGTTAAAAGCCTGAGGATGTGACAGGGAGAAGAGAAGAGAGAAAAAAGAACCAGTGGCTTGGGCAGGACAGAGTCAGCAGCCTCTCACTCTCCCCAAAGCATTTCAAAAACTATCTTTCTCATAGGGAGGACTTCAATTTTTTCCACCTCATAAAAGGAAAGGAGATAATTCTTGACTGGAGAGGAATTATCTTTTTTTTTTTAAGATTTTATTTATTTGAGAGAGAGAGAGCAAGAGAAAGCATGATCGGGGGAGTGGGAGAGGGAGAAGCAGACTCCCCACAGAGCAGGGAGCCCGATGCAGGGCTCAATCCCAAGACCCTAGGATCACGACCTGAGCCAAAGGCAGACGCTTAACCGACTGAGCCACCCAGGCGCCCCTGGAGAGGAATTATCTTATGACATGTCTTGAACCTCTATTATTTCCCCACTTTTCTTTTTCTTCCTTCCTTCCTTCCTTCCTTCCTTCCTCTCTCTTTTTCTTTCTTTCTTTCTTTGAAAGCGTGAGTGGGGAGAGGGACAGAGGGAGAGGGAGAGAGAGAATCTTAAGCAGACTCCATGCTCAGCACAGAGCCCAATGTGGGGCTCAATCTCATGACCCTGAGATCATGACCTGAGCCGAAATCAAGAGTCAGATGCTTAACCAACTGAGCCACCCAGGCACCCTTATTTCCCCACTTTCCAACACATGAGTGAAAAGAGGACGGGGATAGTGACTGCCCTTCTGAAGATAGGTAGGTCTGAGGTTGGCCCAGATCCAGGCTCCACATCCAGGTCACAGTCAATGCCGCATGCACCACATCGCCCACCTGGAGCTCAAATGCAGTGCTGAAATGCATTGGGTTGCATGTGACCACTTTTTCTTCCACAGCATGAAAATGATTTATGAGGGAGGAGACAGAAATGGCTGAGATCTGCAAAACAGTGTCTTCTTACCGCCTAAGAATCCCCTGCTCACACCTGACTAACCCAGAAACACGGGAAATTTGCGGGATTCTAAAAAGACTCCTAGTCAACAGACTGTAGAAGGCAAAATACTCCTTTCTTTGGCCTGAGATTAAGACCCTTTTGAAAAGAGCACTTTTCTTCACATGAAAGGAGCCATTCATGTGTTGGGTGTTTCACAGGTCCCGGGGTCAGAATGTAGGCTGATATATTAGGTAGCAATACCTGACTCCCTTCTTAACAAGGCCAGCATTTGTTCCGTTGAAGTGGCTAATACATGCACCTTTAAATCCCTTACTCAGTTTTTTACTAACTACAAAACTCCCCCCAAAGTATTACATTGTTTTCCTGGGTTCTCAGTGCTAGAAAAGAGGCAGTGTTTCTATTTTCTTCTTATACTGACATTAGGGCTTGGCTTTTGACAGTTTAAACTCAGTAAGAAAGGCTAGAATTTTGAAGTATTGCTTTTATTCACTCATTAAGGAACAAAGCCCCTTTCCAAAATAAATAGACTTGAGGTCTAGACTGGGGAAGCCTTGAAGGAGTAAGGCCAGGCATAGAAGAGCTGTCTTTCAAAGCTCACAAAACAGTGCAGAGGTACAGAGTGGCTTAGCTACAACTTGAGGGGATAAATGAGATCATGGATATTGGTGTGGGCTGGGAATTGTGTCCCCCACTCCTGCCCCTTGCATATGTCGAAGTCTTAACCTTCAATACCTTAGAATACACCTGCATTTGGAAATAGGGCCTTTAAAGAGTTAATGAAGGTAAAATGAAGTCATATGGGCAGGCCTTAATCCAATATGACTGGTGCATTTATAGAAAGAGATGACCATCTGCAGGCCAAGGAGAGAGGCCTCAGAGGAAACCAACCTGCTAACACCTTGATCTTGGACTTCTAGCCTCCAGAGCTGTAAGAAAACAAATTTCTGCTGAGACACCCAGTCTAGGGTATTTTGTTATGGCAATCCTAGAAAACTAAGATTTGAAGGTGCTTGGCAATTTGTGGAGTATTTTACAAATGCTAGTTATCATCATTATTATTAGGAGGGGTATCAGGGTGGAGCCAGGGAGTGGAAACCAGCCTGGACATACAGAAGCAACACATATCAATAAAAATGTATTAAATGCTGACTATGCCCTTGGGTATATGGAGATGAACGAGATAGGCTTTTTGACCTGTAGCAAATGTTAACATGACACGAAAGATACTGAAAGAACTCGAGAGGCTCAGGGAGAAGGCAGTTACTTCCGCTTGTTGAGGGTGGTGAGTGGAGGTGGGGGAGAGGAGTTTACCAAGGTTTCATGAAAAGAGAGTGGTATTTAGAGGCTCAAAACCTGAGTAAGACTTTGCCAGGCAGATGCGGTGGGGGCAGAGGAGGAAACGTAATCAAGGGCACTCATGTGGGTAAGTGTGCTGTGTCTAGGAAAAAGCCCACAGTGTGATGGCGGGACAGAAAACACAGGGAGAGGCACCTGGGTGGCTCAGTCATTGGGCATCTGCCTTCGGCTCAGGTCATAATCCCAGAGTCCTGGGATCGAGCCCCGCGTCAGGATCCTTGCTCCCTGGGAAGCCTGCTTCTCCCTCTCCCACTCCCCCTGCTTGTGTTCCCTCTCTCGCTGTGTCTCTCTCTGTCAAATAAATAAATAAAATCTTTTTTTTTTAAAGATTTTATTTATTTATTTGAGACAGAGAGAATGAGAGACAGAGAGCATGAGAGGGAGGAGGGTCAGAGGGAGAAGCAGATTCCCTGCCGAGCAGGGAGCCCGATGCGGGACTCGATCCCGGGACTCCAGGATCATGACCTGAGCCGAAGGCAGTCGCTTAACCAACTGAGCCACCCAGGTGCCCCAATAAATAAAATCTTAAAAAAAAAAAACCCACACACAGGGAGAATGCTGGTGGAGGAGTCTTACAGAGAGGGTTGGCATCAACTTGTGGAGGACCTTGAGTGCTGTGTGAAGGGATTTGGGTGCCAGCGTGTAAGCGATAGTGAAGGCAAATGTGTTCTTCTTTTTATTCTCTCAACATTTCTTTACTTTCTGCTGTGATCTGTTTTTCTTCCATTCATTGCACACCTTCACCCAGACTTCAAGTGTCTCTTCTCTCCTGGTCCACCAGGTTCCATCAGCCAAATTTCTCCTTAAAAACCATCTTTTCTAGAGGCTTAAGTGATTTTCCACTGATGCCCACCCTTGAAAGGTGAGTGGTAGCCTGGATGTCTTAGACCCTGAGCAAGCTTTGCCACCAATTTGATGGATCTTTTAGGGCAAGTCATTTTTGCAATTTCGTTAAGAACTGACAATAGGATCACTCACAGAGATCAGCCAAAGTGTGTTGGGGTCTCAAAAAACATTGATTGACTGCATGAATAGAATGTGTCCAAAAGCTGATGTATATCCCATTCTCTGGCCTGACCATTCTCTCTTTCCCTCCCCTTTTTTTTGTATCTGAATTAAAATAACATCTATCAATTATGGAACATGGCCAAATAGTTAAAGACAAGTTATGAGATTAATTGGAAATGCATGCCATTCCTTAGAGAAATTTCAAGAGGAACCTTTACTGACTCATGTTTATATATCACAGGGAAAAATGAAAGTCACATTCACCCTTTATTGAAAATAGTCCTCATCACATATACTCAAATAGCTGTGCAGAACCTTTTGACTACGGTGGGAAAGCTAAAGCTAAATTATTCGTCTGAACAATTAGGTGGTGGAAGAATGGGCTAAATGTCTACAAAGGCAGAAAGAGTCTTTCATCACCAAATTTTCTGCTCCTGCATACCAACTTGTAAATTAGAAGTAAATGTATATGCCTCTGATGTCTACCCCTATCTGTGGGACACTAATAAAAAGCTTTCATTTTGATCAAGTTAGTTTTTATGTTCTTAGAATTCACTGTGAATTCTAACAGATTTTTAAAAAATTTATGATCTAATTTTAATTATGGAAAGACAATTCTTAGAGAAACAGTCTAAAGGAAGTGATTAAAAGCAAGAGCTCTGGTATCAGATGACCTTGGTTCAAGTTCTGGTTCTTTAGTTTGTAATGACCCTGTCCAAGTCATTTTAATCTCTTTGCACTTTTGAGGATCTCTGTGAGGATTAAATGAAATAATCTGGGCAAAATGTGTGCTTAGCACAATAGTGGATGAATACAACAATCTGTGATATAGGAAAGAACATTCCCTGCCAAATGCTGGACCTTAAAAGTGAGTTGACAAGAGAAGCCATATAGAATGCCAGATACAATTCTCATCCATAGCTACAATTTCTCTGGTCAGTGGACAAGAAATGATAGTGCTGACATAATTGGTAAACCACAATCAGAAAAATCAGTCCATTTACATTTCAAATGGCTCAGAAGAAGCTGACTTACAGAGCTGTAGCAGGAAGCTAACAGTTCGGGAATTTGTGTTAATAGGAAATATTTTTGAACCTTGAAGCAAAACACATGTTTATACTTAGGTAGAACAGTTTCTTTGGGGTCTTACCACTTAACTGTGAACTTCAGTATTAAAATCCTTAGGCCAGCTTTGCACAGTAAGACAAAGACATTTCAGAATGGTGCTGAGGACAGTTAGTGTAAAAGCTTGCTCCTCAAGCAGAATGGTGGAATGTTTGTTTGGTGGTCTAGGTGCTAAGCCAACCTGCCACATGGATAATTTCTCCTTGAGGTAAATGGGTCATGGGTCCCAGAATCAATGTGGGTAACATCTTGTCTGCTTCCAGCAATGTCTGGAACTCTAAAATGCAAAAACAGAAAAATGATGAGTTTTCACTGTTGACCTTGCACAGAGCAGGTGCACAATCAATAGCTGTTGAATACATTTATCTACACTGCAAAGTCAATTTCTTTGGGGGTGGGATAGGGATAAAGATTCTTGTATCTTGTACAGGTCTGACAGCCAGTGAGAATCCATTGTGTCTGGTTCTGTAGTATGTTTTGCCTGAGGAGTTCTCCATTATCAGACCAAATGGAACTAATGTTAAAATATTAGGTCTTTTCTGGTTTGTAGTCTTAGCAGAAATTCTACTTGTAACATGATTGACATGAAAATGCCTTTCCCTAGGTCTTGAAGGGATGTTCAGGTTGAAGTTACTTAAAATAAAACACAGGAAACCAACCCTAAAGAAACATTTAAGACAAAAATCTAATGATGATAAAAATTAGCATTATCATTTGCTGTTAGTTTGGTAATGTTAATCATAGAAGAGAAGCATGAGATACTGTACATTATAAATATGGGATTGGGAGAAATATTAAGTATATGTTTTTATCAATAAATAATAAAAGCACAAGAAGAAAACAAAAATATTTTCAAGTATCATCCAACTTCTAAGTACAATAAAAATTTCTCCTATGGGAGAATTTCTTCTCTAAACTGAGAAATTCTCATGTAACTAAAACAATCACGAAGTTGCCACATTAGACTAATGACCTTTAGTTATAATTGGATAATTGAATTTTAAATTGTCAAGAAAATGGAACTGAAATTCATAAAACTTGCCAAGAGAATAACTCTTTGATACACATTTGACAATCTGAAAAATACCACAGCTTAAGAAAAATGAACCTGCTATTGCATTATCCAAGGGCAAAGCAAGCACTTGAATATTCCTTTTCCCTGCCATGATCTCAGGGTTAAAAAACAGCTCAGCCACTTTTGTTGAATTTGTGGTGCATTTGCTTTAAGTCTCCTTTAGAGTAACATTTTATCAGTTAAGATTTTTATGTGAGTCCTGTACCTCATATAAGGATCATTTATAGCTAACTTTCTTATTGTAATGACATTTCATGATATACTCACAATGATGCCCAATCTCCAATCATTAATTAAGAGTACAGAGGAAATAAGCAAATTATTTAACTGGATAGAAATTAGAATGCGTAAGAATTAAATATTTGGAATGTCTGTCGATTAAAAAGACTATCCATTCCTGAATTTATTCCACATTGAAAATTGTTGACACTAGAGGCAGTATTGACAGAAGTAGGGCTGATCGATATTGAACCTTAAGGGTCAAAGGACTCCATGCTTAGTGTAATAAGCAACCTAGTTAAGGTATCACAGTGTTTCGGTATAGTAACAGTTATTAAGGGTCAGGCAAGGTTTCTTTGATAAACTCTAATTTGGGGAGGCTTGCATAGTTCCCGAGTCTCCAAAGGCATGAGATAGTATGATTGAAGCAAGACGATGGCTTGGAAATAAATAAAGAGAAAGTGAGTCATTACACTCAAAGTTGAGGAATTAGATTATTTCCACTCCCCACATTCAAATCCCATCTTTTCTTAACATCCCCACAGAACTTTTATGAAATCTCTAAACCTAGGAAGCTTTAGATGAGAGGTAAATCTCTTTTAAGTTTTGAAATGGCTTGAAATCTTTATTTTTGAAAATTATCTAGCACATTCAAGTAGGCTATAAATTATAAATACTACCAAAGGGAGCTCTGTATCTATTCAACCAGATAAGGTGCAATGAAATCTCAGAAACACCCCCTACACTTTCCACTTAGTTGTGTGCAGAACATTAGTACCACATGGAAATCATTATTCTTCACTCAAACATACTTGATCATATTGGCCTACTGAATTGCTTATGGTTTGGTTTTCCAGCAAATCTGACTTTTAATGTAACTAAGAGATAGTTTTTAATTATTTATTTAAAATTTTGCTGGACACATTGGATTCGAATTTGGAAAAAAGCAAGCAATAACCTAAACATATGCCAATTTTTTAATAATAATAAAACAATGATGAAATAATCATATAGACGTAAGTGTGTATTGCCTGGCCTGGCATTTAACAACATAATTTATTTCCTTATTGTTATTTTCTTAAATTAATGTAAAACTTGAAAATTAACATGGAAAAGTTTAAGATTATGGGTTTGAAAGAAATGATGGCATATCTGAACATAGAAGAGGAGGAGCGAAGTGCTAACTCAAGTACTTTCTACCTACTGAGCCCCATATAAACACTATTCTGACTCTTCGAGTCCTTCCTGGGCAGACACTAAGTGCTCTGCCCCCTGTGACCTTTCTTCTAGAATTCAGAATGTATAGATACATTCAAACAACAGAAGTGGGCATTGATCAGTCAAGGAAGAAGCCGTGCACTTTCAGTTTCCATTACATTAAACAAAATACTCATTAGTGCTTGGCATTTTCCCAAGCAGACACAATCTAGGTGTCCACTGAGGCCTCATTGTGCAGTTAAGAAGTTTAAAAAGACCTTCTAGACATCAGCTAGGGACAATTAAGGGATGGGTAAAACTACTCCAGGGTAAGAAGGCTGAAATTACTGGAAACAAACACACATAGAATAGCAACTGCAAACTAGACAAACTATCTTTAAGATCAGTTAGATATTCAAAGAGACAAAGACTAAAGATCCCTTTGCTTAATAATCATTATCCTCCTTAATGAAACCACAATACACCTACTGTGGGTGTATTCAGTTATATTAAAACAAAATCACGTCTAGATATGTGGTAGAAAAAACATAATCTGATGGAAACCTGTCATCACAACGTAATTATTCCTATCGTTTACCCAACAAGGAAACTAAGTGCTACTATTATTAAGAGGTCATAATAACGTAAGTTAGCTCTGAAATCCATATCCATTAAAACTGTTGAAACATGTTTTATTGCTAAACGTCCATTCCCAGATCCAAAACAGCTTCCAGAAAATGTTAGAGAACAACTTAAATGCAGGTCAGACTGACGAACTGTTTTCCCAAGTGTTTCCTTCCCTTTTGCCTTGCTTTCTTCCATCCATCCTTCATCCAGCAAGCATTTATTAAGTACAGTCTGTGTGCCAAGTTCAGGGGCCACAATAGTGAGCAAATCCAACAAGGGTTAAGTATACATGAAGTTACAGGCTAGCACCCGAAGCAAAACATTTTATATGATTTCTGTTGCTGTTGGTATTAAAACAACCATATTTGAGAAATTTTCATGCAAGACCATTAAAATGAGTTCAGTTTCAAAAATCATTCACATTACCTGTTTCTCACCCTCTGGGTAGGGGAATTGGAAGAAAAGCTTTTCGTGACACAATTTCTCTTATTTTAAGGAGACATTTATTTTTCCACTTAGGCTGATGCAACCTAATCTACCAGCAAGTTGTAGGAACAAATATCAAATATAAACTCTTTCTCAAAGGGATGCTGTGCTATTTATTCACAAGGAATGTATGAAAGAAGAAGAAAAAGGAAAGACCATAAGCTTAATATGGAACATGAAAACCTCCTTGAGGTTGCTACAATATACTCTCCCTGCTTTTTAACTCAAAGATACCATTTTATCAGTACTTAACACAGATCTTTAAATCCCAGAGCTAATAATGCTTCCCAGCTACATACAGCTGGATGCATCTGACAAGCAGCATGTAGTAGGAACCTCACAGGGGATAAGGTTCCTAACAGTCAACTAAGAGTTCAAATCCCAGAAGAGGTGCCCCTGGTGTGCAGAGCACTTAACCCTTCGACCAGTACCAACATGACTATTCACAAATTATTGATGTCCCTAAGTCCCTGGCAGATTGCAGACAGTTCTTCTATCCATTGAAGCCCAGGCATATGGTCACTAATGGGATGGCTTAAAAAAAAATACACACATTCAGTCTTTGCTACATGAATATAAAGCCACTGAAATGCTAGAAGGTGATTGAACTGGATGGAACACTGTTAAATACATGCTTAGCCTCATGTTATGGATCATTTCCATTGACATCTATCTGCGTCCTTGGTACAGTTTAATTAAAGCTGTCTGGAACAAGTCTGCCCTCCAAATGATCGTCAGTGCAATGAAAAGGTGAAACACGAGGAGGCTTGAGGCCTTTTTTGTAAAGCATTCAAAAGACTGTCTCTGCGGTTACAAATAGCAGTGGGAGAGAAATTCATTTTCAAAATTAACCAGCCATAAGACTTTTTTGCGAGAGAAAGTGGGGCTCCTTCTGATGTCATCCTGGAGTACCAGAAGCTGAATTAGGTAATGCCAGATCTTAAGAACTCAAACTGGGCCATGTTCTGGTCTAAAGTGGATACACTTTTTTTGGTCCTAAAGTAGTAAATTCTACAGCAAGCTTGCATGTTTGTAATTTATTTGGCAAAATAGAACTGCCAAATGAAACAATTTTGCCTAAAGTAGTCTCTTTTTTTTTTTTTTTTTTTTTTAAGATTTTATTTATTTATTTGACAGACAGAGACACAGCGAGAGAGGGAACACAAGCAGGGGGAGTGGGAGAGGAAGAAGCAGACTCCCCGCTGAGCAGGGAGCCCGATGCGGGGGCTCGATCCCAGGACCCTGGGATCATGACCTGAGCCGAAGGCAGACACTTAATGACTGAGCCACCCAGGCGCCCCTCAAGTCAGTGTTTTACTTGGTAAACATGTCTGAGACCATGCATCCCTGGCTGCTAAGCACCATGGCGGACAGGGCTAGAAAGGTAACAGCTTTATTTTGAGCAGGGGGCAAAGACAAGGCAGCACTAAAGTAGTCTCTTTTATAAGACAATTTTGTAACTAGAAGGCAGGAACATCATTTATTTAATTAGGTTTTATAGTATATAGAACACTAGCACAGCAAGTAAGTAGCTTCAAACAATTAAGATATTTATTGAATACCTTTTATATTTCCGGTGCTCTTACGGAACCAGAGAAACAAAATAAAATACTTGGGGTTTAAGAAATGTGGGACATAGGGGCGCCTGGGTGGCGACTGCCTTCGGCTGGTTAAGCAACTGCCTTCGGCTCAGGTCATGATCCTGGAGTCCCAGGATCGAGTCCCGCATTGGGCTCCCTGATCGGCAGGGAGTCTGCTTCTCCCTCTGACCCTCCTCCCTCTCATGCTCTCTGTCTCTCATTCTCTCTCTCGCAAATAAATAAAATCTTAAAAAAAAAAAAAAGAAATGTGGGACATAGTTTAGAGACTGAATCTTAACTAATTATACCTACTTCCTGTGGCACTTTCTCCCCTTTAATATGATTTTATTTGAAGAGATGTAAATTATACTTGCTCTTTAGTACCAGAATTAACTGTACTTTATGAAAGGGTCCAAAGGACTGTGCCATGTTTAAAATTTCCATTCATTGCTTCTCCACACAAATCCATCAGTCATGATGTAGGTTTATCCTTTTCATTTTTTTTTTAAGATTTTATTTATTTAACAGAGAGAGAGATAGCGAAGCAGGAACACAAGCAGGGGGAGTGGGAGAGGGAGAAACAGACTTCCCGCTGAGCAGGGAGCCCGATGCGGGGCTCGATCCCAGGACCCTGGGATCATGACCTGAGCCGAAGGCAGCTGCTTAACCGACTGAGCCACCCAGGGGCCCCTATCCTTTTCATTTAATGTTTATTTGGTATCTACTTCATATACAACACTGAGTTATAGCTTGTGTCCTTCCCCCACCCCCAAATGCCTCTGTCTCTCTCTGTCCATTATAATATGTTCATCCAGACTGGTGAAAGGTAATAGTAACACTGAACAAAAGAGCACTCCTAATTCAGTTGGGATGCCATTCAGGAGTGCAGATTGTCTTAGCCTTGATGCCTAATAGAAATTAGACCTAGAAGATATTATAGTCAACAAATAGGTTATAAGTTAAAGCCAATGAATCAGGGCAATATGTATTGAGTGCTGACTGTGCACTGGCATTGTGCTGGGAACTCTGGGGATGAGGGACCAGCAGAAGCATTCTCAACAAACAGCAAACTGGGAAGATGTACACATTGGAAGTCACCCAGGAACGGTGGAGTTGGAGGACCAAATCCTAGAGTGATGTTGAAAGGCTTTCTGAGGAAGAAAGAGCTTGAGCTGTCTTTGAAGAATGAGGCCAGTTGTCCAAGCCAAAAATATAGTGACAGGAACATGCCGGGTAGAAGACCAGCTAGGAAATTGTCCTGCTTTGGGTGGATGCTTTGTGTTGAGGACTATATCTCTTGGGGTCTGATCAGGAGACTAGAAACCACTTTAAGTATTTAACACAGAAGATATTTAATACAGGGAACTGATTTTACAGGTGATGACCTGAGATGACCAACAGGAGACAGTGTGGCAATTAAAGATGAGCAAGTTCAGGAAGCTGCCAGCAACACTTGGGGTGGAAGAACAAGGGAGAAGATAGAGTTTCTGGAGCTCGGAGACCAGGGCCACCCAGCGGAGGACAGAACTTGAGAAGGCCTAACCAGTAGGTGCTGGAACAATGGAGAAATACAAATGCAGTTGCTACTAGAGATCTACATGAAGCAGAGAGAAGACGGGAACTACCTGGCTTCTTCCTGTCTGTCCCCCTGCTCCATCAACTAGCAATGTCTCCCATAGACCAAGTCCAGATAGAAGCTGACAAGGAGCCTATGGAAAAAAATGCAGGGGTCAATCTCCCTATAATGCAGAATGGAGTAAATCAAAGTAAGGAATATTTATAAGAGCAAACAGGCTAATGATCAGCGAAGAGACTAATACAAAATGATGTAATATTGTTACAGCAGAACCCTATTACATAATAGGTTTTTAAAACTAGGGAGGGGAGTTTAAACCAAATAGGCAAGAGAAAGCCATTTTAGGCTTCTGGGAAGGAAAGAGACATCATGAAATTGGTATTTTAGGACTATCTGACCAGAGTTTGGAAAAAGATTTGAGGCAAAGAGAGAAGTTAGGAAGGAGATTAAAGGTGGCCACCAACTCTTTGACATTCTTCTCTCTGAGAGGTGGGGTGTATTTCCTTTCCCCTTGAATCTGGGCTGGCCTGAAGAAGAAGGGATGCTGTGCCAGTTCTGGAACTAGCCTTTAAGAAGACTGGAAGATGAATACCTTGGAACCCCGATTTGCTATGTAGGAAGTTCAACCACCCTACTGAAGTGGTCACGTGGAGAGGCCCTGACTCTCCTGAGTCCACCAGACAAGCCAGTGGCCAGCTAAATTCCAGCGAGTGCCTCTCATGAATGCCACATGGAACAGAACAATTGCTCAGTTGAGAATTGTCCAAGTTTTTGATCCACAAAATCATGAGATATAAAACAATGGTGGTTGTTTTAAGTCATTAAGTTTTGGAGTATTCTGTTAGGCAGTAATATGTAACTAGAACGGAGGTATGCGATAATGTGAACATATCATCATATGCCTCCAAATTGTAGGAACTGTGAGGAGACCCCCATGTTTTGGGAAAAGACCCTAAGTTCTCTTTGTGTTTATAATGGGTTGACGAATTTTTTCTGTAAAGGGCCAGATAGTAAATATTTTTTGCTTTGTCGGCTGTATGGTCTCTGCTGCTACTATTCAACTCTATCACTGTAGGGTAAAGAAAGTCATAGACAATAGGTGTAGGTGAGTTTCAATAAACTTTATTTACAAAAACAGGCAGCTGGCCCAGAGTTGGCTGTAGATCATAGATTGCTTACTCCTGGTTTATGAGTTCAAGATGTTAAGGAAAATTCAACTGGAAATATGCTATACGTAGATGACACAGAGGAATTGAGATGTAGATTGAAGAATAGATAAATAGTCTTGAAGAGGGCCTAGGATACTGCTATTGTATCTTCTTAAAGTCTACTTCATTATTTCTTTTAAATGATACTAGGATAGTTGGTAAATATATTAGTAGGCTGAGAGATTATTTGAATTTATAAGGTGGGGCCCTTGAACCAGATGATTTATAGTCTGGAGACACACGGAGGACAAAATCAAACAGATTTTCCAATATATGAATAGTAGTCCTGGGTCCACTGTTAATGGTTTTCAAATTTATATAATTTCAACCCAATGTGTTTTATGAGTAAACTGGACTATTCTAGAGCCATTCTTTTAAGTGTGACTAACATCCTTCTAATTTTTAATTTATATCATATTTATGATTTATTTGCACAATTATGAGTTTGGCAGTATTTCTTGCTTGCATTTGTAAAGCATTTACAACATTAATCTCAAAGTATTTATATCCCAAACTATCCTGAAAAGTCAATGGTTATTTTCCATAATTTATGATACATTGAAGGCATTTTATCATGCTATTTACTGTTATGTCACAGGAAAAAAGTGTGACCTTTGAAGAAATAAAACAAGCAGCTTTTTAGTTCTCCTGCATATCTGTTAAATTTATGGATATTTATTTTAGGCTTTATAAAAATTCTATCAGGCAGCTGAACAATTTAGAGTCACACAGCATGTAAATTCTACTAAACAAGGGCTCTTTACCCTTTCACCTAATGCCCTACATGTGCTTGGTACAGAGGTACAACTCTTCAGAACAAACACTAATAGTCTGCTTAAAATCCTTAATATAACTGATGCAGGTATGCTAGAGGATACTAGGGAATATTCAAAGGGGTTTTTATCCATTTAAGGCCGAGAATGGTCGAGCAATTCTGCTTTTGGCCTCAAAAAGAGCAACCTGTTTAAGAGGTGAAGCCTTCTTATAGTTTCTGCATTTGATAAAGTACGGACCTTGCAGCCTTCCCTCATAGATCTGTGACCTCAAGTCCTGGCCTTTGGACTTTTCTCCTCTTTGAGGGTAGAATGATTAGCAAGTTCCTTCTATTAGGTATGTTAGCAGTTTCTGCTAAGAAGAGGATTTTAATAACATTAAATTGCAAGGAATTACGAGGCAAGGCTTGCTCCTAGACACTAAGACAAACCCAGTTTCAGCTGATGACACAGCTTCTATGAAGGGCCATCTGTTTAGCTCTAACAGCATTTTCTTTGTTTCACCTTTGTAGCTTGGTTTCAAACCCTGTCTGGGACACCTGCTCAATGTGAAATGAGATTGGTGGGTCTCAGTCCATTTGTGGCTGGCTGAAATTTCCCATCTTCCTTTCCAGAAAAATGGTCCATAAGGAAATTAAGTGAAAAGAGTTAGACGTCACACATGGATTCACGTATAGGTGTACTGAAGGCCTAGATAATCTTCCTGTGTGAAAAGTACAATATAAATTCAACACTGGTTCATTGGTTCATCTACTTTGCCTCTCAGCAGCTCTCTAACACCTGAGGTCTCCTGTATCCTGAAGATGATGCAACTTTAGGGACATCTTTTTACTATTCTAAGCCACTGCATAATTTGAGCTGAGATTGTAACGTGGCTTGAAATTGGCTGTGATTTGATGCTTCATTTAAACAGGGATGGTATATGAAAGTAGCATAAGAGGTACATGTTCTGTGCTTTTTTTACATTATGTAAATAGATCTGAAGTCTCCATAAATAACAATTAAAGAATATTCATAGGCTAAGAGTAAACAGATTAGATGCCTTCAGATCATCCATTACCCAAGAGAGAAAGTAGAACACTGTAATTTATTATAACCCAAGCCAATATTACCTTAAAATGGTATGAATTTTGATTTCAAAAGTCAATAAGGTCTTTTCCATATAAATTTAAAGCCACCAAAAATTGCACTAAACTTACTAAATACACAATTAGTTTCTTGTTACAGATAATTTCTATTGATCCAAATCTGGTTTGTCAACATGGATTAATCAAAATCGTCAGGGATTGATATCTGGATGGCTCAAGGGATCAGTTCCTGGGCTATGAGCCTTTCACCCTCAGGTCACTGTTTCCAATACTTATAGTAGTTTCAAGAGGCCTATTTGACAGCTGATGTGAAACAAACCAGTACTTTCAACTGAGTGCCTTGCATGGATTCATTGTCCCTTGTATTCAGAGACGTTATCCCTTACAGGCTGAGGGAATATGTAAGGTGAAAAGTTACTGCATTATCAGCAATCTTAGTTATTATTCATAGATATGTCCATATTTATAATCTCCTATGGTAAGCAATTGTAATTGCTGTCTGCAAGGCTTGCTGCAACCAGTTATAGAACATTTATCTCTGTGTGACACTTTCCGGCAAACCAAACCAGTTGATCTCTGATTGGTTGCCCCAAGCTGTTATATATTCTTTTCTTTGTAGGATAAACTGTAGAAATATTTCTTTTCTAGAGATCATATGTATGTGCATCTCCTTTCTTTGTTTGCCTTTCAGGTCTTTTCTAAAGTACAAGTTATAACATTCTTATCTTTTATTACATAAAAACTCCGGGTCCAGGTCCTTACCAGACAGAAGGCTTTCCCGAAGAAATACTGTTCTCTGCAGTTCTTGGGTTAGATGAGTATCCTTTACTTGCTCATAGTCTTTAGGAAGCTTTTAATCCCAACCAGGGCATCCATAGTGATGTGCTGGGTAGTACAGATGCCCTGATCTTTGGCTACCTGATCTCATCCCACTAGTCCAAGAAACTCTCTAAAGATCTTCTTCTCTTCAGCCCTCAGTCTGTCAGAAGCTCCTAACAGCTTTCTTTATTCAAGGTGAGTCAGGCAACCTGTTCTTAAGATTTTTCTAGTTGTAGTCCCACAGATTTTGTTGCCAGGGGCCAAACACCCTGTTTTTGCCCTGTAGAAAAATTAACAGACTTTGATTACAAAGGTATTTGCCATTTTTAGGTAGAAGAGGAAGAACTTTGGTTACCTGGGATAAAAGAAAAGGGATTTTAGCTATCCTAGATCATTTATAAAGTTTTTCCTTTCCTTTACTAGGGCATTTTCAATTTCCGGCTTTTCTATAAAACTATACATCTGGGAAGCTAAACATAGTGACTAGTACCCATACTGACTGCTCTACTATGAACTCAAGTTCATGGTTCTTAATAATATAGAGAATGGGAAGTATCTAGTACTTTCTGGAGTATTCTCAGAGGGAGCTCATGGTACCCTCTGGATTTGTGGAAGAAATAGTGTGGTTCTCTACTACTGGGCCATGTCCATGCAGTGAAGCCAGCCCAATTGGTGGAATGTCCTGATGATGAAAATCATCTGTTAGGGAGGCCAAGGAAACTGTTTGTTTCTAGTTATCCATATATCTGTGGCTACTTAATTTCAAGTCTCATTGCTGTGAAGTTGAAAGTGGAGGTGTAGGAGGTTCTAATTAAACCAAGCAATGTACCTTCATGGATTCCAGACGTCAGGGAAGTGGCCCAAGAGAGTTATTGTCCAATTCCGGACTGCTGACACGAATTGCTCCAAATTGATCTGAGTGCTCCTGGCTCATAAAGCTCTAGGTGTGGAAGGAAAAAAAAAAGAGCCGCTGATTCCAAGTAAATGCATGGAGATGACCTAACCAAGTGTTTTCCTTCTTAGTCCAGGGAAGGGGAAGCAGACAGTCACTTTTATAAAACTTCTTAGTTGAGGATGAAGCTATTCTGGATTCTCCCTTAGAGGATCTACTAATCTCCTGGAGATAGGCTGTCGACAAGTCAAAGCATTGAATTCCTTGGGCTTTCTTTTTTCTCCAGTGCTATCACAGTATCTTGTATACATTTCAATTGCAGCATCATGCTGAACTGCCCTCGTTTACCTGGTTTTCCTTTCCCATGGATAATGGAAGCAGTAACCCTACATTTTATGTCCTCAGACCACAGGTAGATTCTGATGCATTACCTGCACACCACAAATGTATAACAAATGAGAGGATAGTAGACACCAGAGAGGAATATCCGGTCTTCCACACTTCTTTGTAATCCTACTCTTTCCTCTTGGTGATGGTGACCTAGAGATGGAATTATTCCCATGATAGTAAAGTATAGTATAGTTGGTAAGCATATCAATGCCATGTGCTTAATCTGAATCATGATTCTGATACTTTGTAGTTATGTGATTTTTGAATAAGACTTAAATGCCTTCCTCTGTAGAATTAGAATAATACTTATGTCATTTGGGATATGAGGATTAAATAAATTAACCTGTAGTGCCTGGCACATATAAGTTATATTATTTTTATTATTATCACCACCATCAAAGTGAGAATATGGCCAGT
This sequence comes from Neomonachus schauinslandi, assembly GCF_002201575.2. Taxonomy (NCBI): domain Eukaryota; kingdom Metazoa; phylum Chordata; class Mammalia; order Carnivora; family Phocidae; genus Neomonachus; species Neomonachus schauinslandi. Next base: position 76,530,253 of record NC_058411.1, read on the forward strand.
TTGCTGCTGTTGAGTCTAGGTGAGAGGGAGAAAGCATCTGTAACAGCCAGAATTACTGTTATGAACACCACTCATGGATCAACTAACTCATAGTTATTGTGCATCCTCTGTGTGGTTTGATTTCCCAGTTGGACATATGGGGCTTCCTTGTTCTAATTTCCTTTAGAGAAATAAAATCTGATGATTTAGTCAAGGTTATCTCCTTTGGCTTCCAGGTGCTCTGGAGGTGTGTGTGTATGACTGATCTGAGCTGTGTTTAAATGTCCAGCAACTGTTTAGGCAGAGAGGGAATGTGGGCGTGCAGTGGCATGGGATGCCAACATTCTGATCAAGCCAGAGAATGGTCCCAGATTCCTAGGTGGGGCCTAGAAATGCAAGGGAAAGGAGGCAGTGGTGGACAGAAAGTTCTGGAAGCCTGGCATGGGAAGGGAAGACCTAGGAGACCTATAGAGGAATAGTGGGGAAAACACCCTAGACTGGTACCTTTTGTACGCAGCAGCAGAATAGTGTAGCACACTAGAAATAGAGGTACTGAGTGCCCATAAAACCAGTATAACAGAAAAACATTCTAGAAAGATGAGACAATATCTAGGGTCTATGTTGCTCTGAAGGAATGTGATAATTTCATATTTAGGTTTCTTTCAGTTAGCATCTTTTACTTAACCTTAAGTCTCTCTCTGTTACCTTTTTTTTGGACTTTATTTGTGCTCATAGCTCTGCTAAAATAAATTGGTGACTGGGAACTGCACAGACTCTGTTTTTGTCTCGCCATTGCCAGTTCTAAATAATCAACAAATACCCAAACCTTGATTTGAAGGAGATCTTGAAGATTTACAATATGTTAAACTAGGGGAAAACTTGGGAATAATCAGCACAATACATTTTGCTCTCCATTATAATCAGTTTTTCAGCCTCTGTGTCGATAAAACTTTTTCTCCTTTTTCACAATGGTTTACAACTTAAATAATTTAATACAACAGTTGTTATATTTTTATTGCAAGCTTATAAAACTGGAACCATAAGTCTTTTCTATGCAATATATTACCAAAAAGTGACACTGGAGAAAGGGAGCTGATGATTACTGAAACTGTAATTCAATCTTCAAGTTCTGAAGATGTCATAAAAACGGCTTCTGCTTTACTTGCATATGGCAGATACCATCAGGATGCCTCAAATGAACTCTCTCTGGGTATACAATCTCTCCCTCAGCATTATTTCATATACAATAAAAACAAAAATGGGACTCTGCAATGCAAATGCAACTGTGATTCAAGCCCAATAGTTCTTTTGTCAAATTGGATTTTCTTTTATGAAGTTTCATTTTAGAATTAATTTTGATATCAATGCTTGTCAAGCTGTGGAAATTGAACTGAACCAAGTGAGTCTGTTCCTATTCGAGCTGACTTGTAGGAAGTGGTAATTAGAAAAAATGCAGAGAATTTGTACTGTGCTAAAGAAAATTAAACCACTCATGCTACATACTGTCAATCTGGTTAAAAGTATAGGTGTGGTAAACAGCAACATTCCAGAAATGCCTATTTTTTTTCATATATTTTAAATTGACCACTCTTCACCCTGCCATATAAGTTGTCAGAAAATAATTTCCTAATTCTGACTGATTCTTTCAATGATCCAAAAGGTGTGTGAATTAAATAACGGATTCTTAGGGTGTTTACGATGAACAGTGTCCCACATAACTTAGGGCTCTAGTGTGGAAGAAAATACGTTCCTTTTAGATAAAGAGGATGGTTAGTTATTTGTACGTTCTTGCCAATCAATGATTGTCATTCAGCGGACTTGTCACATCTGTATTGACTTCAGCCCAAGACGAAGAAGCATCAAATTCCCCAAACCTCTTCTTAATATGCCCAACATGCACTTAGTCTACTGACGATGTTGCAAATGAAATTTAAGAGCTGTTATGTTTCTATTAAAAACGTCACTCTGCCTTCTGCATTAAGGTACTACGGCGAGACTCTACAAACTCTTTTCGAGATCCTGCCAGGATGAGAATAAATTAGTTCCTCAAGGGAGGTGGAAGAATTGAAATTCCATAATATGGCTACTGTGGGATCAACACATGCAGCCTGAAAGTGAAAATTTCCATTTACTCCCCCAGCCTGAGAGAACGCAGGCGGCACCATGACAGTTTCTGCATTTTGTCTCTCGGCCAAGGTGACTCCTGCCTGGCCCACGAGGGGCCAGAGGCCACAGACGCTCCGTGAGTGGTGTTTAATTCTTACCACAACACAGGCTGCTCATCACCTAACTTCCAGGTGACTTATGGCGATTCCAGCAGGCTGAACATGGAGAGACGAAACAGCAGAAACAGCACCAGCACGGGCTTGTGATGGGTGCGATGAAAGGAGGTGCTTTCCCGGCCCAGGGCAAGGGGTTTGACTGGATTCTGGAAACCTTCGGTGAAAGACACCTTGCCCTTTCCAGGTTAGCTTTTTCTAAACCATCCCGGTAGTAAGTAGAGAGAGACACAGAGCCCATTTAACGGTTTCCCCGATGAAAGGGGTGCAAAACTTTCTGCTCCCGCATGCTGAGGTCCTGGGAGTCTACACAGTAGAAACACATTCCCGGCTCACTGCTTTCCAGCAGGCCTCTGCTTCTTACAGCTGTTGGCTTCTGCACCCTGCGTGGACTTTTCCTCTGTTCGGTTGCATTTTACTCTTCTACATATGTAACCGATTACTTTCCCCTAGGAATGGATTTCACTTTCCCGTAGGAATGCTGGAGGAATAATCAAGGGGAAGAGGCTTTTCCTGGGTGTTTTTAAAGTTAAGCAAAGTTGCTTGCATGTTTTAAAATCAGAAAAAATAAGGCACTGGCTATAGAGTGAGGTGAAGAATAGCTAACTTGTATAGTTAGTCTCTACTATTTGGATAGTTTGCTTTTCGCATTTCAGGGCAAAAAAAAAAAGAAAAGAAAAGAAAAGAAAAAAGCTTAATAGTATGTTCATTGTCCCTAAGTTGACATGCTCTGCAACATGAGTTGTTTTCCCAAACCAAGAGAGGCAGAGATATCTAGAAGCCAAGAATTGCAAGGGGAAATTGAGCCACCATCAGCCCCCAAGTTTAGCTTTAGGATCCCGGTTTTTGAGAAGCACTCATTAACTGAACTCCTCAAATATACAAATGAAGATATAGTTTGTGTATGTATACATATATACACACACATATATATACACATACACATATATAAATTTGTGTATGGACATATATATATGGAAAGAGGTAGAGAGGGAAGGAGGGAGGGTGGGAGAGAAGGAAAGAGGGAGAGGGAGGCTTCAGGCATATTTATAAACTAAAGGTAGCACACTACATTTTACCAGGAAGTCAGAAAGTAGTCCTGGTCGACAAAATAAATGAAGTTGATTACATATATTCTGTGCAAATAATGCTATAAAGCAAATAGTCTCATATGTTCCAGCTAAGGCTTCTGGATAGTTTTTAAAGATTTTTTTTTCTTCTTAAAATATGATGCAATGATCCAATGTGGAGGAAATGAAGGTGGCAGAAATCTATGACAAAATCTGAATCATGAAGAAAAAGTTCAAAACCATTTGGTGTAGTTCAATAGAAGCAACCCGAAGTGCTTTTTAAAACACTATGTTGTCAAGTCCAACTGCTATGAAGTTGGAATGATTCCAAACTCTTGTGTAGGTGATTTATCTCAGATCATCGTATCCCACCCATTCTGACTGGTTGGATGTTGGCTTGGTGAGGTAGTTTTGGGCTAAAAAGTGCTGGAGCGGTAAGGTCCTGTTAAACTTTCAGCTGATATAAAGATATTGAGATTGAAAAGTTGCATGACTACTGAGGCAAATGGCTAATTAAATGCATACATCTTATTTGAGTCCTGCACCACAAGAAGTAATGACCATCGTAGCCATAATAACTAAAACTAACATTATTTACTGGAGACAGGCATTGTATTAGGTGCATTCCACGCATTGTCTCATTCAATTCCACGCATTGTCTCATTCACACCTCACAACATCCAGAGGCTGCCTTTGGCTCTTACCTCTGTCTTACAGATGAAAAAATGGAGGATCAGAGAAGTTAAATAACCAGGCTCTCTGAACTGGGTGAAAATGTGGGCTCTACTGAGTTTCAGAAACATTCTGGGCTAACAAATTGAATCATCCTGCTCTTCTGTGATTATTGGCTCTTAGCAGCATTGCAGCTTTAGGAATCAATATAGTGCCCGAGTTCTATAAATGTGCCTCTTAATAAGTTAATAAAACAGAGATATTCTCATTGCCTCTCCATCAAAGTTTCAGGGAAAAAATGAGAATACTAAATGCAGTAGGATAGGGAAGATCTGCTCCATTTGCTCTGCAATGATAATCTTTTACAAAAGAGGATTTTTATTATTAATTCTTTGCCTTCTGGGGATGTTATAATTTTCTAGAATACAGAACCGCCTTAAGCACAGTAATTTGCTGAGCTAGACTGAATCTCAAAATGTTTCAAATGAGCTGATAAACAACTGCATAATTAGCCATTATTAGATCAAGTCTGTATGTTACTGATATCCAGATGAACAAACCAATGGATAGGCAAATTGCAGATATAGTTTTAAAAACTAAGAGTCTGTGTTATATTTTTGCATGCTTTGTAACTTGTCCTTTAAAAAATTAAAAACCACGTTTCATTTACCTTTTTAAAAAAAGACATTTAGATTATTCTATCAAATAAATCCTTAGAGACTTAATCATTAAACACATACTTCCATGTATGAATAATGAAGGATTTATGTGTTGAATGCAGCTCATGCTTTAAAAATGAATAGATGGTGGGATTTTTTTTTCAATTAAAACTTGCCTCAAATCTATTGCTTGCATGGATAATGCTCTTTCATTCCCCTTTTGAGTTCTGGTTCAAGTCCAGAGTACAAAATACATTTTGCCCTGATTATGAAAATAAAAGGTTTTGCATGCTCGTATCAGAAAAGACAAATACAGTCAGCTTTTATGCTTAAACACACACACCTTATTCAATTGGTTAACATCCAGTCCAAAATGTATCCACATTACAGTTAAATCTCTCTTTCCTCTCATTTTTCATTTTTCAAGAACTTGACACTGGATCATAAAATGTTGCTCTGGGCTGGAATTCGTCATGCAGGTTTACAGCCTAGGAGTAAGTTTTTTTTTTTTTTAAATATTAAAATCAGCTCAGCAGTTTTGAAGATCAAATAAAGAAAAGAGACATTTGCAGAAAGGAAAAAATTCTAAGCTGGCTTAATTTAAATAAAATTGTAGTTTATGCTCTTAACTCAGGGGCCACAAAGCTAAACAGGTAAATGTGTTAAATCATCTTTGAACAGAAAGAACTGTGGCAGAAATTTTCCTGAGGATTTCTAAAATTAGAGAGGTGGTATTTTGTCTTGAAAGGTTTAAATGCCTGTTTAGGGGGCAGACCAGATCATTTCTTGAGGTTCTTTGAAGATCAATGATTCTGTGATTTATATCTGTTGGTAGTTTGGATGCCTCTAATAAACTGTGAACTGCCAATGTGCAACAGTGCAATGGACACAAGGCCATATGTGAATGAGCCTAGTTGGAAAATGAATTTGTTGCTAGATTAAAACAGGTATTTTGACCTTTGACGATTTTAACAGCTTCCAAAATTTTTATGCCCTTCTTATGCTTCCCATTATCACTGATCCTCCATTTGATGCCAACTGATAGCCTTAGGTAAAATTTTATTGTCGTTGGATTCAAGTTCTGCTTTTATTACAATGATTATATTTATCCACAGTCTGAGGTTTTTTGTCTTCTTTTGGGGGGGAGGGTTTTTTTTTTTTCAGTTTCAGCCTTTATTTATTACAGATCTTGGATCCCTGTTAATGTTCTTACATTTACATTTCTTCAAATAGTCCTTTCACTTGGTAAATTGGCATGCATTTTCTTTGCATATTTACATGGTTCCAGAAACAGACCATTTATATCCTCAAAGTTAAAGCCATAAGGCCATCTGGGCTACAAACCTAACAAGGAGTGCCAATTTTTCTTTCTACAGGTGTGTCTACTGTAACCAAGTCACAAGAAGAAAATAAGATCTTTGGTTCATAAGGTATCAGCATAATTACTTTGCTGTTTTACAAAGGCATTAGAAAAGTTTCTGACTTTTTTAGAATGTTCTGGTTTCGTCGGGAACATTTTGCTGTTGCGTATTTGATAAGAAATCTTATCTTTACATTTTACAACTTTCCATACTTAATGACATGAGTATTCTCCAAAGTCCAAGATGCCTCGTTAGGATTTTATTAATGAGCCTTTTAAAGATACTCTCTCCCTAAAAGGGAAAATATATTTGGTTCAGAATAAATGAAGCTACACACTTAAAGATCTGAGTTGATTTAAGTCTCTCCGAAGCAAAGAAACTTCAGCAGATTTCAAATTTGGAGATATAGAGTGTCATAGCCCCAGAATAAGAAGATTATATCTAATTTGATTATACTATCACAACATGTAATGCTACACATATTTTCAGAGTTAAGTAAATATTTTTACAGAAATCTGGGTCATTACTGGGCTGCAGTGTAATGCATAAATAAAATAAGGTAGGGAGAACGTTTCACTAAATTTTATTTCAATTCCTTGCTTTCCCTGCATATTTCATCACTGACATTATTGCACTGAACGAACCACAGTTTTGCTGTTGATGAGAGACACACAAAACTGGCATTTGATTCCTATACAGACTTTAAGGTCAAAAGTTATTTCTCTTAAGTGTATGACTTCAGTGGATATTGAATATTTGAGCTGGGTTTTGATCTGAAAGGGTTTTGAATAAGACTTATGATGGGCAATATTTGTATTGTTACATTAAAACACCCAGGAAACCAAAAACTAATGATGCAATGTATGGTGATTAACATAACATTAAAAAAAAAAAACTACCCAGGACACCAATTGAAAACACAATTGACGTCGCTATAATCAAAGGAGGAAAAAAGATCCCCAGTCATTTTAAGTAAGTTATTTTCTTAAAAATGGAAACACATTGCAAAATAAACTACAAGATCAAAAGTTAACAGACCATGATCATAACTGTCATTTTTTTTTGACTTGTATGAAGAAGTAAGTAAAAACTACCTTGGGGTAAAAGAAAATGTGAACTTAAATCCTTTATTTTAACTCTTCACTTTTTATTTATTTTCCATTTTTATTGAGAAATCATGGACATAAATCACTCTATAAGTTTTAGCTATGTAGCTGGTGTGATTTACATATGCTGTGAAATGATTATCATAAGTTCAGCTAACATCTGTCGTCTCATATAGATACAATATAAAGAAGAGAAGGAAGAAAAAAATGTTCTCCTTGTGAGGGGAACTCTTAGGATTTATACTCTTAACAATTTTCCTGCTTATCATACAACAGTGTTAACTATAGCCATTGTGTTGTACATTACATCAGCAGGATGTCTTCATCTTATAACTGGAAGTTTGTTCCTTTTGACCATCTTTCTCCAATTCCTCCTCCTCCCAATCCCCTGCCTCTGGTAACCACAAATCTGGTTTCTTTCTCTATGAGTTTGTGGTCCTTCAAGGTCCATCCATGTTGTCACAAATGGTAGATTTCTTCATCTTTTATGGCTAACTAATATACCATTATATATATATATATATAATATATATATATTATATGTGGTATATATATATAATATATATATTATAGGTGGTATATATATATATATATATATATATATATATATATATACCACAACTTCTTTATCTATTTATCCATCAGTGGTCACTTAGGTTGTTTCCATGTCTTGGCTATAATAAATATTGCTGCAATAAACATAAGGATGCATGTATCCTTTTGAATTAGTGTTTTTGTTCCTTTCAGACATATTTCCAGAAGTGGAACTGCTGGATTATATGGTAGTTCTATTTTTAATTTTTTGAGGCTCCCTCTTACTGTTTTCCATAGTGGCTGCACCCATTTACGTGCCCACCAGCAGTGCACAAGGTGAACCTAAATTCTGATGAACAAATTTCACAGTAGATGGTTCTTCTGCTTTTGGGTTTCTGCCATCAAAACACAATTAATAATTAAGAATCAGAAGCCACGAATCACCAAGAAAAATCCATGGACAGCTTCCAGAGAAATAAAAGAGCACATATGGTTGTAGACATCCTGGACTAGAAACAGTGCAATTTGTACAAGATGTTTGTACCAGCAAATAAAAGCTATTAAAGGGTGAGTGTGATGTTTATTTCAATTATTTTACTGAAACCAGTAGTGAGGATAATTATTATTTGAATTTAAGCTTTGAAACTGTTAAACTAACTATATTAGTTCTGTTAAAAATATTTGCGTGGCAGTTCCTCAAAATTTGTATGACAGGTCCTCAAAAAATTAAACACACAAGTACCACTGATCCAACAATTCCACTTCAGGGTATATACCCTAAATAATGGAAAGCAGGGACTCAAACAGATATTTGTACACCCATGTGTATAGTAGCTTTATTCACAATAGCCAAAAGGTGGAAACAGTTCAGATGTTCATCAACACATAATTGGATAAACAGAATATATACAACAGTGATATATACATACAAGGAATATTTAGTCTTAAAAGGAGTGAAATTCTTACACATGGTACAATATATATAAACCTTGAAGATCTTATGCTAAGTGAAATGAGCCACACGCAAAGGACAAATATTGTATGATTTCACGTATATGTGGTACCTAGAGTAGTCAAATTTATAGAGATGTAAAGTAGAATAGTGGTTACCGGGGTTGGAGGGAGGGATGAATGGGGAATTATTGTTTAATGGAATCGGAGTTTTTGTTTGGGATGATGAAAAAGTTCTGGAGGTGGATAGTGGTGGTTGTTGCTCAACAGTGTGAATGCACTTAAAGCCACTCAACTCTACATTAAACATGGATAACATGGCAAATGTTGTATTTTACCCAAATTAAAAATAATAAAAAAATATTCACATAGAGTAACAAAAATTATGTCGTATTTAAGCATCGTAAATAGTGCGGTTGACCCCTGATATTTACAACAATAGATTTGGAGACTTTTGTGAATCCCTAATTTTATACATATGGGAATGTTTGTTTTGACTTTATTTTGACTTCTGGCTTCCTCCCCAGTTACTTTTCCACTGATAGTTCCTTCTGGCACATCTCCTAACACCAGTACCAATTGAATAAGTAAGCCTACAAATGAAGAAAGTTCCAGGAAAGACAGAGCTGTCCTTCCTTCCCTTTACTCAACTCTAAGGAGTAGGGACTGTCCTCTTTGTTCTTCTCAGCCTGGCACCAGGAAACCATATTGCTTTTTCTGAGCTGTGTGGCCAAGTTCATAGAAATAGGTTTATACAACTAGATAAGCCACAACATATCAACCGATTTAAACTGGAGATTTAGGAGAAAAGACTACCAAAAGTTGAAATGGTTAGTGAGAATAACTTTTTATCAAGAAAGGGAAGGTATGTCTTATAGAAGGAAGGCTTGCCTGGGAACAGAAAAGGAATACACTGTTTTGTCAGCTTTTTATGCACGGAAGGATAGATTTTAAAAAATACTATCCTTAGGAAAGTGAGTAAAACTGTAGAGATGAAAACATTGTATTTTATTAATTTAATTTAAAAATGTTAAGAGAGTGAATTAAGACATTATTTTCCCATTAATGAATGTTTCCTTTTTAAGCTTGGGGAAATAGCAGATTTGTCTTGCCACATGGTAAGTGAATCTTAAGAGTTATAGCCATTAGAAATTCCCCCATCATTTCTGAGTGGGTAATTATTACTTGAAATAGCTCTTTCAGAGTGATTATTATGAAATGTACCTATCTTCTGTTGATCTACTGCTTTATTTATCTCATGTTAAAAGATCTTTAGAAACCCTTCTATCATTAATGGGCAAATTCCATTGTACAGATACATCCATTAGTTGCCAAGAATAATTCTGATCTGCTTAAAGGATAACCATTTAAAGACCACTAATTCACATATTAAATGCTTAGGGTTGTACATTGTTAAAGACCTTACATCTCTAGACCCATTATCCTTTTTCTCTTGGTAGAAGACAATAAATGAGGGCCTCAAATATTGGATGGATCTTTCATCTAGACTGGAGAAAAAGAGGGCTACAAAAATGAATGTACAGTTTGAGGAATCCTTCCAAAAGGATGTTCAAGGATCGGTGTAGATATTATGAAATAACAAAATATCACAACTCTCCTTGAGATGGAGGGAAATTCATTAAAAAAGGAAAATATTCTTCCACGATTATGATCTTAAATGAGTATTTAAGGAAACAAACATGACAAAATATTTCTAATATCTATGAAGTGCTTCTCAGAAGGATAGATGTTAATTTACTATTCTCATAATAGCTGTTTTCCATGTGACTAAGATCATAAATAGAATTTATCTGTTTTCAGGAGCAGCAATAAATACTGGAGAGGCAGAAAGAAATATACCGATTTTTGGCAAAATCTACGGGTAGATTATAAACCTCTTGAAGGCAAGGCCCTAATTTATCTCACTCCCTCTCCTTAGAGCCTGACATTCATCCTGACAAATGATGATCAATAAATATTTGCTGAATGAATACCTTAAACTAGTACATATCAGGTTTCCTAACCTCGGTAGAGAATCCACAACCTACAAAGGTGCTAAATTCCAAAAGAATTTTGAGGCAGATTGTTAGCAACTTAAAATACATTTCCCCAAGAACAGTCTATCATGCTTGGATGGTATGGGGGTGACCAGGCCAGGCTTGTGAATGTCACTTAATCTACCACGTAGCAGAAACGTTACACATTTGAGATGAACAAGTAGCAGGAAAAAAAATACTGCAGCAATAAAACCAAAGAGAGAAATAATAAAATTGCATAGAAACTTAAAATTTTCTTGTCCCTCAGTGCTTGAAGAGAAGCAGATTTAAATATGAGAAGATGAAGAGATGTATGGAGATTGTCATGGAGAGGCTTAGAAGCTCAGGGAATTTAGAAGCTGATGGCTTTTTAAAAATTACATAGAATTCCCCTGCAAAACATAGTTCTACTTATCCGTTATAAAAGTCTTTCAGTAACATTATTTTAACTCTTATCAGCCAAGATTAAGGTACTTTTTAAGATTCAAAAATGGAATGGTGAAACTTTAAGCATAGTAAGGGGAATCAAACTCATAAGCGAGTAAGTGTGGCCGTTGTGATAAAGACCATGACGAAAGTAACTGGGTACAATGGGGCCAGAAAGAGGACAGTGGCCAGAGCCTCCTGAGGGGGTCATGAAGGCTGGGGTGAATCCTGAAGAAGGAACAGGTGCTTCTCAGGCAACTGCTGAAAGAGAGACCAATCCAGGCTCCGAGAACAGTGTAAGCAGATCAATGCGTGCAGAGTAGTGAGGCTAAGCTGGAGAGAAGGAATGCCCTGGGAGGTGGGAATGGGGTGGTGAGCCGGGCCGGCTGGAGCGAGGAAGGGCTTCCATGGTCCCCTTGTAAAGCGGCCTGACTCATCCTGCAGATGACTGGAAATGTGAGGGTTTTAAACAGGGAAATAACATGATCAAACAGGCATTTTCAAAAGATCACTCTGGCAGCGTGATGGAGGATGGATTGGAGGTGTGAAATACTGGTGGCAGAGAAACCTGTTAGAAAACCGCGAGAGAATGAAAGCAGGGAGTAAATAGCAGGCTAATTATAGAGGGAGCAGGGGAGCCGTTTGGTCTGTTCTCATCTTCATGTAGGGCCTCAGATTTAGTCTCCTGATGTTGTCTCCTAATGAGGCTATCCACACTGTCACTGAGATTCATTGTCAAGATTGAACTTTTAAAACATGCCACAAATTTCGTAAACCTCATTTTAACACATCTTTAATTTTTAGTGTACTGGGAGCCTCAAAAAATGGAAGGGATATGAGTCCCTCCCAATCTCAGAGAAGCCTGCTAACCTGCTCTGTGTGGTTTGTGCACAGTCTTCCTGAAGACTAAGAATGGGAGGTGCGGTGCCTGGCTGGCTCAGTCCGTAGAGCATGTGACTCCTGATCTTGGGGTTGGAAGTTCAAATCCCGCCTGGGATGCAGAGATTACTTAAAAATAAAATCTTAAAAAAAAAAAAAAGACTGAGAATGGGAGGGATAGAAAAGCGAGGTAGAGCTAGAAAGTTTCCATAACTGACACAGTTTAGCTTTGTAGCAGCAGTGTGAAGAAAGTGTGCATCCCTTTACCCTCGAGTTTTTGATGTCAGCTTTTTATGCACCTGAGCCATTGTTACCTAATTCTTTCTTTACCTACTTATCAACCAGTTGGAGGCCTGGATTGAAAATATTTAGGAAAAGTATTCTGCATCTCGAAATTACTCTGTTTTCCTGACACAGAAGATGGACTTTGAGAAATGACCCAGAGTTAATCGTTTTTAAGCCAAGTTATTGAAAGCGACTTACTTCTCTTATGTTTATGTTTCTGGTGCTATGGTTTTTAATGCCTGATAAAAAGCAGTCTAATCTGAAAAAAAAAGTATTTTGTCCTTCTTGACTACAAAGGATGAAATTTACTTTTAATTTTTGCTTTCGAAACACATTTAATTAGTTACTGTTGAAAGGAGGACCAGACCCAGGGAAACGTTAGTCAGGGGCTATTTGTTTCCAGGTAATTACAATGGTATCACCCAATGAATAATAAAAGAGTAACACAGTATGTTTGAAAACGTGAATTCTGAAGTTTTTTTTTAAACATTCATTCACTAAATGCAATTGATTATTAGCACTTTGCTAATTGATTAAAATACACCTATACTTAACGATATTATCTATCCTTCATGAAAGGTCTATAAATCTAATATCTACAAAAACAAAAATACACCTTCAGAACAAAGTGACATGGTTTTAAGGCTAAACTTGAGTGAAAATAAAATGACTTCTGTCTTGTATAAATTCAGACTCTAAATAAATTGAATTTATGCCTACTGAGCTCAGTTGTCCTTGACATAGAAAACCACAAGAACATATCTCTTTGCAGAAAGAAAACACTTTTTCCATGTAGTGTATGACTAGATCTTTATCCATGTTGGGGAAAGTGATAAAAATGATAGAAGTATCACAGTATTAAGATGAAGAAAGAGGGTCTTCATATTTTTAAAGTTCGCTGTTTCACAATAAGCCAAGGACAAAGAAGGGCTCTTTCTCTTTTGGAACATTTGACTTAACATTTATGTCCAAAGCTCTGAGCCTTGGATAAAGATCACTTCTTTCCTTTTCCTCTGCTTCTGCACTGGACATGCCCTATCTGGACCGCCTGGATGGTGAGGGGACCAAGCAAAAGAAGCCACTGGCTTTATGCTTTGAGGCTTCAGACAGTCTGAGGATCTTCACGGCAGGGAGGGGTCACTTAGCTTCCTTCTTGTTGCTGGATCAAGCTGAGCATGGTTCTGATAGTTGGCATTGAAACATACCATGCAGATATGAAGCTGTACATAAGTATTTATTGACTGAATGCATATATAACTTCAAGATCTTTCTTTCAGTATTTGAACTGAGATTGTCCAGGAGGAATTGTTAGCATGCTTTAAAAAGTTTAAAGTATTTCTCTCATCAGATTTCAGTTTCTTGACCTAGAATTCCTGTATGAAGATGCCCCAGGAATGGTCATCTAGGAAGCAAAGAACTTTATGAAGCAAATTATGATCCTTTTTTATGTTGAAATATGTTCTCTTCAGGGATGTGTTGATTTCATCAGGCTTTTTGGGGGGGGGGGTGGTAGTGAGGAAATTGTTACTGTCAAGTATACTGCCTGAATTAGCTTTTGGCCTTTTCTTTGGCAAGACAGTCACAGGTCCCTTGACAGTGAAGTGATTGGTTATTGTATCCCCACATCACTGATGTGTGACTCAAATTTTATGGCATAAATTTTCAACCAGTAGTTTTACTTTTTTTGGCTTTTTTTTTTTTAAATCGGCATCAACCTTACTTCTTATTCAGCTTAGAGAAAAAACAGAAAGGTCTTATCTTTAGAACAATTCACATAGAATCTCCCAATATATTATCTTTACTTTTGCAACAAACTCAAATAAAAAAATCAGAGCTTCCAAGATGGTTACAGTGAAGCAAGCAGTCTCATGCGTATAGTCGTCGGCCTGTTCCAATACTCACTTCTGTCAGCCGACCTTCCTTAACTTCACTTCTCTCATGTGATAGTGATTAACTGGAAACTGACAAGAGGAACTTGGGGTTTTATGATGACTAGTCTACATGCTTATATTAAACATTTAGCCATCATGCTGGGAAGGGCTGATTTACTTTTGGGTATTTAACTCACTGGGTATTCTAAATGTCAGGTTTCCCATAACACAAAAATACAGAGGCTATCAGGTGCCCAAAGTAGTTCCATGTTTTAAGATTTCTTCTCATGAGTAGCATTCACTGGCCTCAGTCCATCTGTACATCAAAAAAAAAAAAAATCTGATTCTAAGTATGGATTCTAGATTCTAAAGCCTAAGAATAATGAATAAAATCTGAACTATGGAAAACTGAACAACTTCCTAAAATGTTACTATTTGCTGGAGACATTTGCATTCAGATCTTTCCTCAAATTAGATCTCTGGCATTGCTTCCTTGCTTTCTAGCATTGCTCCAATGTTATATCTGTTCATGGCTGGGAGGAAGCCAATTTCAAGGATTTATTGCACAAAGAGCTATTTACTGAGACATATGCAATGCTTTCACTATGAAATAAACAGGAGTAGCATGCCTTTAATATACGTTTTGACAAGAAGAAATGGGACGTATTTGTCTTCAGCCCTCTCACACTATGGAATGCAGGGGAAACACCTCTGGTATTTATTATAGTGTAGTACCTTTCATGGTTTTGGGGACACATAATTTTCTTAGCTTAGTTTCACATTTCACCTTACACATGCTTTTACATCGTTTCCCAAAAGGTGGAAAGCTATTACCTTCCACATTTTTAAAAGAGGAAGCCTTTTCATACTGGTGCATGAGTGTCCTGTATTCTATCATGCCAGTGTCCTTCTCTCTGCCTGCTAGGTTGGAAACAGTTATTCTGACTCTTTCCTATACTTTGCAAAACTCTGGCAACTTGTCCTCATTCACGAATTCCCTGAAATACAGATACTGCTTTAGGGCCTGTCATCATTTCAACCCTTCTAGGACAGACATTCAAACTGTAGTGTGCTTAGAAGAAACAAAGGAAACTCATAACAGTCAGATTATTGACCCCAATCTCAGGTGATTCGGTGGTCTTAGGAAAGGCACAGGGAACTGCATTTTAATAAATCACTTACATATAATCCCTTGTCCAGATTTTAAGAAATTCTATTCTATAGTCTTCTTATCTCTATCAGGACTTATAAACTATTTCCAAACAAAGACTCCTAAAGATTATACCATGTCCATTCATTCACTTAGACTTTCAACGATTTATTGAGTACCCAGTGTGTTCTAGGCGTTGGGTTTATAGCAGTGACTGAAGCAATCATCATTGACTTCATGGAATTCACAGTCTCTGTTTACCTAGGTTTAAGAAGGGGACCTCCATAACTTATCAGATTTGACCCAAACTTTCTTAGTTTGATGTTGAAGATCTTAAGTGACCTCATCTCTTAACTATCATTCAACAAAGACGGTCCCCTGTAGTCAAGTCATTCTCTCTTCCTGTTCATCAGCCTTCCTGTCTCCATACCAACCCAATCTACCTCTGGTCATTGATGCTATCATTCCCCATCAGGAATACTGTCCAGTGTTGTAGACAGGGCAGAGAGATGGGAAAGTAAGGTTCATCTATCCATTACATACACTTACTGAGAGCCAAGCACTGTTGTAGAGATGGGGGAATTCAGCAGTGAACAAGAAAGAAAATAAACATACAATCAAAAAACCAAAAAGAAATATCAGATAAGTGCTATGCAGGGTGTGGTGACAATGTCCTAGCAGCTACTTGATATTGGGTATATTAAGCTGAGAGCTCGACGACAAAGATAGTGGCCATGCAAAGTTTAGGGGGAAAAGCATTATTGGGAGAAGGAAAAAGCTAGTGAAGGCTTTCAGTGAAAATGTATGTAAGAAGAATATAAGGAAGGCCAGTGAGGTTGTTGCACAGTGGGAGATGCTAAGGTGGTAACGGCTGGGGTCAAACAGGTCCACATGACCCAGATGACATAGAGGCAGAAGTATGGATTTTATTCTGGGTAGAATGGAATGTCACTGGACGGTTTTAAACAGGGTGTTATGTGATCTGATTTATGTTTTAACGTAGCTTTCTTCAGATGTGTGGAAACTGGATTGTAGAGAGGCAAGAAGAGACCAAATAGGAAGTACACTAGTTGCCCAATGAAATGATAATGGTGGTTCAGATAGGTGTTAATTCAAATGGACAGACTGGGCAGATGTTATGCAAATAGTGTCAAGGGGCTTGGTGGTGGATTGAATGTGGGGGGTGCAAGAGAGGACTCAAAGATAATTCCTAGGGTTTTTACTTGAGTAACTGGCTGGCTGGTCATATCCTTTATTGATCTAGAGAAGGTCTGGGTGAGGGAGGTGGTAATCAAATGTCCAAATGGGGGGTGACGTGGCTGAAAAGATAGACTGCCATTTCCAGGCTGCAAAGGATTTAAGAGATTAAGAAAACTCAACCTTTTTCTGAATTGTGACTCAGGAAACATACATTGATGTGTAGGATAAGCTGGAAGGGGTAGAAACTGCATGTCTGCAGTAGGATTTCGGGAGTAAGAATGGCGGGGGGGGGGGGCAGTTGGATATGAGACAGAGAGTCAAAAGTGACAAGAATAATTACAAAAAGAGCCAAACAGAGTTGGGAAAGAGGTCAAACAAACAGAAAACGTTTTTATTTGAAGATGCAAACAGAGTAAGAGTGGAGTAGGGTTAATCATAGATGGTTTCTTGGTTCATAATTTTGAGAAGAGGTGATGTAGTGAGTAGAAAGGAGAAAGTACAACCAGCTCCTAAGAGAAGGGCTAAGTCTGCTCCAGAAGGAGGAATTCCTCAGCCATGGTTGGGTCCCACAAACACACTGGCATGGGAAAGAACTTGGGTTGAAGGAAGAGAGCAGACTTTTCAAACTACATCTGGTCATTCCCTCCACTGGTGGTAAGAGTACTGGAGTGTGTGTGTGTGTGTGTGTGTGTGTGTGTGTGAATAGCAACGTCAACTACATTTTAGTTGCCACACATCCTTTTACCATAAAAAAATCTGGCAACCCTATTACCATTGGAATCATCTAACAGGTTATCTGATGAAACTTATAAATTGTAGCACTTCCAGAGCTTGAAATATTGTTTCATAAAATGGGAAACTTTTCCTCACCTTTATGAGTTCTATTGTCAATGAACAGTATCTTCCAAAACAGGAAGTTAGTAAAGAAGATCTTTGTCACATCAAGGGAGAAAAACTTTCTTTATGAGAAAATGTTTCCAGTTTACAATTAATTTTATTTTTCTGAGTGAATTTTCTTTCTCCAATATAAGAGGCTAGATCAATAAGCACTCTGCATCTATAACTTAGGAATCTAGACAGGGAAAATCATCAAAGAGAAAGCAAATGATGAAGAAAATTGATATGCTTACCTTCTTGGTACTCCCTTATCCTTCATTTTCCACTTCTCTTGTCTTCACCAAAACCTCACCACTGAAGCTAAATGAATCACCGGAAGGAATTTTTTTCTAGAGAAACAAATTTTGGCTCATTTGTGTCAATTGCAAAAGCAGCTGCTTCTTTCCTATATGAGCCATTTTCTGAATAAGTGATTTTTTTTTTTTTGGGTTGGCAAGCTAAGGGATTTTGCCTTAGTCAATAGTTGGCATTATCATCAAATAGGAGGCAAATTAGTCACTGCAAATGAATTAATATCTTCCAGAGCCAGAGTTATTTATGCCCTGAGTGATAAACTTGGGAACTGTTAATCAGCGCACTGACAGAATTTGTAAATGAGATCAATGCATCACTGTTGGGGATCTTCCAGGAATGATGGAGGACAGGATGGCTGCCAGAGGACTGGATTCATTCGTTTGCTTGCTCCTTCCTTCCTCTCCTTCTTTTCTCCCTTCCTTTCCTTCCTTTCCTCTCCCTTCCCTTCCTTCCTTTCTCCTTCTTCCTTCCCCTCTTCCTCCCTCCCTTCCTTTCTTCCTTCTTTCCCATATATTGATGTTCTATACCATACCAAGTGTCAGGGACATCCTTGAGGAAATCATGTCCCCCACCTTAAGAATCTAGTGGGGAAAAGAAACACATGAAGATGTCAGACATCATTAGAGTACAATGCCTTAAACATGATAATAAAGGTCTATGAAAATGTTTTAATGTACAGACAAGGAAGAGCCTAACTTTCCCTGTAGGGGTTAGGGAGGGCCTCACTGAGAAAAATAAACATGAATTTGCCAGGTGGACAAGGTGGTATTTTAGGCAGAAGAAAAAAAAAATATGTGTAAAGCCGTGGGTTTGGGGGAAGACACGATCATCACTACTGCAGCAATCACAATAATAAGTAACATTTACTGTGCACTTACTATGTGCCAGACGCCATGTTATGAGCTTTTCATAAATTAATGCTTTTAATTCTTACAGCTGCTCTATAAGATAGGCATCATTCCCATTTTTCTGATAAGAATAAGAGGTTCCAAATGGTAAAGAAATGTGTCCCAAGGAGGAACTGGTATGTTTTTGGAGTTGTAACCACTTCAGTTTATTGGTGTATGTGTGTGGCAGGTGGGTAGTGAGAAATGTCAAAAGATGAAGCTGGAAAGATCATCAGGAGTGTGTGTTAATAAACGCTATGATGCACTACAGAAAAGGGCTTAGGTTCATTCTTAAGCAGGACAAATTTGTCCATCTATCCCTCTGTCTATCCACTCATTTATTAAATATTCTTACATATGGAATTTTAAGCAGTATACAGAGAATGAGTAAAAATGAGGGTGAAAGATGAGAAAAGATGAGGGAAAGGATGCAATGAAGTTATCTTTGTGTGGAAGTTAAAGAACCAGTTGAGAAAAGAATGGCAACCTAGGCTGAGTGAGCTGAAATTGTACCCACTGGAAAAGGCCAGACTCTTTCAAAATAATTACTTTGAAGTCATTTATTCAGATGGACAGATGGGTGATAGATATAGTTGGTAATATTTTCACTTGAAAATAATTTCTTTTTGAGAATTTTTTTTTTTTTGAGCAGAGGCCAGGGAGGGGCAGAGGGAGGGGGAGAGAGAAAATCTCAAGCAGACTCCACGCTCAGCATGGAGCCTGATGTGGGGCTCGATCTCACGACTCTGAGATCATGACCTGAGCTGAAATCAAGTCAGTGCTTAACTGACAGAGCCACCCAGGTGCCCCAACTTGAAAATAATTTTTAAAGGAGGTATAACCAAATGCCTCCTCCATCAAAACACAATCTTAATAAAGCACTCGTGGAATGTCTGTCTTTAATAATTCTATTGCCCAAATATTTGCTAAGATGACTTATTCACGATATTTGTACCAATCCAAATAAATAAGTTAACTTGTTGCTTGACTTGTTATTTTTAAACCAAGTAAAAGATGCATTCTTGGGATGCCTGGGTGGCTCAGTCGGTTAAGCGTCTGCCTTCGGCTCAGGTCATGATCCCAGGGTCCTGGGATCGAGTCCCGCATCGGGCTCCCTGCTCTGCGGGGAGCCTGCTTCTCCCTCTGCCTCTGCCTCTCTCTCTCTCTATCTCTCATGAATAAATAAATAAAATCTTTAAAAAAAAAAAGATGCATTCTTCTAACGAATTCACTAACATGTTGACATGTAGCTCTTCCTTTTGACAGTGATTAGTTAGCAGGAGGAATTGCCTGTCTAGGCTATTCTGAGTTCGCAAGACCCAAATTGCATCAGCCAAATAGTCTCTATTATAAAGGAGCTTTAATTGAGTATATCCAGATCTGCTTCTAAGATTGTTTAGAAGCAAGTTCAAAAGAAGAGGGGACAGAACACAAACTATGAAAAATTTAACTGCTGTGTTAAAAGATCATCCTGACAGAAGCTAATTCTAGTGTCAGTCATCTGACTCTATTTTTGTGTAAACATTAGAGAGATAGGATGAGAGTAGTCTGGGTGGAGCTTGTGTTTCTTGGCCTATAACTGAGTCCTGTCCTCAGAGGCAAAAGTTAATAAAAGCTGCACATAATCTGAAAGCTCTCCTGGTAGCTATCTTCATGAAATGGGAGAACACATGACAGTGTGGTGGCAGTTTGTAGTGCAGTAGGCTAGATCTAAAGGTCACCAGTTCCTCATGATGTCCTGAGTAACTAAGCAATTGGTCAGGCATGTGGGTTGTGTATGATCCAGGTATAGTCAAGTGGTCTTGTAATACGTCTATGATTTGGGGGAACAGAGGTCATCCTTCCTGAAAATGGAATAAACAATGGATTCCCACCAGGAGCTACTATGCCCAGAGTCAACAACAGTATAAAACAAGCCATTGAGGAGAAAAGATCTCAGTTCAGAAAAGTCACTGATTAGCTTTGAGGGCAAAATATCTCAACCAGAGCCTTTATTGGTTTCTATTTTCAATCAGCCCTACAGTTGAGGGCCTGCCTGACAAAAAGTTGAGGCAGTTAACTATGTTGTAAGGTGGTGAGAAATGAGCCCCCTAAGTCAGCTGGACAATTCTTCCCCACCTATTTCATATCTATGTTAACTCTGTCTAGAATCTATCCTTTTTGTCCAGTGAAATCTAGTGGACTGGCTCTGGTCCTCCGATACCTATTATTAGAACCAAGGTTTTCCTGAGGTAATAAAATTAAAAGCTTTAATTTTTACAAGGTCATGGCCTCTTGTTTAATTGTGTTACTTTAAGCTTCTCAGCAAATCTTGTCAAACTAGGTACTAGAAAAATGAAAAATGGAACCTGTAATTTCTGTGAAATTTTATTTTTTAGGTAAAATTGGTTTTAAAATCTGCTAATAAGTGGAAAGAGATCGGCTTCTCTCAAGTTACAGAGCAGAGATTCAACTGTCCTATACAATGAAAGGTCTTCAGTGAAGGTTGAAGCTTCAATTGTACCACTCTGAGCTCCTCTGACCTCCCTAATCCAGTCATTTATGCTCACAGCTCATAGGTGTGCAGGGCAGTTATGTCTAGGGCTATCCCAGGACAAAAATGGTTATTTAGCACCCAGTTGAAATAGCCTATCTATGGAAGATAAGAATCCCAGAAAATCGGTGAGGTTGGCTTTTGGAGTAGAGCCATGGGTAAAACCTTCTCTAGATTTTCCCAATGTATTATGATTTATCTTATCAGATAAATGAGTTGTTAGGGAATTTTCACTTAAAGTGACAAGTTTACTTCCGATAAAATATTCCATAGGGACACAGTCTTTATTCGTTAGCAATTTTGGATTGCCACGGATGCCCAGAGGAACTAAAGGTATTTAGCCTTGGGGTGACATCTGAGCTACTCTCCAATATCTCTAGACTGTTATGTAGAAGTAGTAGTATACTTATTCTCCATAGCTGTATCGGTGTCACAAAATCTTAATAATTGTAGTTGTCTGAAGATGAAATAAACTACTTTGGAGGGTGTGACTCCCATCCCTCACCCCTGGAGATGTTCAATGAACGTGTAGGTAATCATTTGGCAGAAAGTCCTGTGTCAGGAAGTACCTGGACTAGATGATATAAAAGAGCTCTCCAAACCTAGAAGAATCCAAGAATCTGTAATGAGTAATGAGTATTTCTAAAAATCATTTTAAGCCTTTTTTCTGCATTGGGGGGGGGAGATTAAATCTGAGGAAGGGCTGTTTGCTGGAAGTAAAATGTATGCCTATATTTTTATACTTTTAAGTTTTAAAATTGTTGCATTATTTTATCTTTTTTCAGAAAGCTCACTGGAAATAAATACGGAAATTTCCTAAGAGGCTGAATACTAATGAGGTTGTAACTGAACTTGGAATTCTCTCCTGGACACAATTCCTTGGATGATATAAGGTCCTACATTTATTTATGTTTTACCTTTTTAGTTTGGAAAAGTTAAAACCTATAAAAATTGATAGACTAGTATAATGAACTCTTAGGTGCCCATCCAATTATTAACTCACAGGATAGAATAATGGCCTCTGCAAAGATGTCCATGTCCTAAAGCCTAGAACTTGTGAATCTGTGTGAGATTACATATGTAAGTAGGAATTATGGTTGCAGATGGAATTAAAGTTGCTAATCAACTGACCTCAAGATGGGGAGACATGTGTGATTCGTTTGGTCCCACCTGGAGAATCATATTAGCAATTTAAATATTTAAATTTGGTAGCATATATTCAAATCTGTTTTTATAGGTATTCAGAGTGATATCTATCCCTGTTATAGACAAAGCCCACGAATAAGAGCATTGTCTTTCTTTGCTAAGTTGGCAAATAACTTGTTTTACTTGATAATACATACAAAGAAATTTCTAGCTTTATCCGTAAGGATTATTTTATCCTTTTCATACTTTAACGGTCTTTCTCTTTTCTTTTTTTTCTTTTATAGAAATTTCTTTAGAGCTGCTGTAAAAAATTACCACAAACTTAGTGGCTTAAAACAACACAAATGTATTATTTTGTAGCTCTTATTGGTGGGAGTGCAAGAAGAAGGCAGAGGAGAGAGACCCAGAGAGATGGCCATGAGGGCAGGGCTTGGCTTCATGTCACTCGCTGCTGGATGCAGATGGAGGGAGGGGCCCTGAGCCAGGGAATGCTGGTGGCCTCTGGAAGCTGGAAAAGATGAGGAAACAGATTCTCCCTCCAAGCCTCTTAACGGAAGGCGAGCTTGTTGACACCTTGATTTTAGCCTTGTGAGACCCACTTCTGATCTCTCACCTGTAGGAACTATGCTATTTATCATCCAATTTCAATACACAGGTGAATATTGAAGAGGAAAAAAACTGCATTATTTTATAGAAGCCAGTGACACTGTTTATCCTTATTAAGGTATGGGACTTTCAATAAAATTAACTAAAATCTATGATCGTTTTCTTCAAAATTCCCATTTATATTTATAGGTGTTTTTTTCCCTAGTCTTGATAAATAAAGTATTTGAGTTAAAAAATCAACCACTCAACCAACTGAATGACTCACTCTGCAAACATAAACATGAGCAAAAACAAAAAATAAAATAAGATGAAACAAAAACAAAGCATTTAAAGTTTATAAGCAGTCACTTTTGAAAATCGATGTCAGTGGCTTGAATGAAATTTCTAATATATTATTTTTATCTTGCTAGTATTAAAACAAAGGACAAAAGATCAATGCCTCAGTTACTGAAGTCATATATTCTAATGGGCCATTTATTTCTTTTATGTTTAAGTCCTTTTTCTTCAAAGATATTAGCCATATTATTCAGAATCTGGAGTGGAGTTCTTTAAATGCTATCATCGGAGGTATATTCAACTGTTGTGTCTGAGACGCACAGATTATATTCCTTTGGAAGGTTGCAGGAGAAATGCTTTGGTAGCATATACTTCTTTTACCAGTGTAAGTTAGAAACACACACCAGTAAGACTGAGCATATGGCACAAACTTTCACACACACACACACACACACAGAGGCACAGGAAAATCCAATACTATTTAACATTCTACTTAATATTTAATACATCATCTCATTTGTAGACACAATGAGAAACCAAAATGTAGAAAGTTAAGGGTTGTTGCTAAAACTATCGTGATGTGTAAACTTGGCTAGGCTGTAATGCCCAGTTACTTAAACACCAGTCTAGATGTTGTTACAAAAGTAGTTTTTAGATGTGATTAACATTTACAATCAGTAGACTTTAAATTAAGGAGATTCACTCCATAATGTGGGTGGGCCTCATCTAATCAGTTAAAGGCTCTAACAGCAAAGACTGAGGTTTCCTGAGGAAAAAGCAATTCAGCCTCAATATTGCAACATGGAAACATTGCCTGAGCTTCCCACCTATTGGCCTACATTACAGATTTTGGACTGAAGACTGCAAGATCAACTTTTACCTGAATTTCTAGCCTGTTGACCTCCCCTGTGGATTTCAGACTTCCTAGCCCCTACAATTGTGTAAGTCAGTTTCTTAAAATCTCTCGATAAATAGATAGATAGGGAAAGAGATAGAGAGATGATAGCTAGATCTCCTATTGGGTTTGTTCCTCAGGAGAACCCTTCATAATATAGCTATTATTGCTCAAACATCCTTCAAATAAGATAATACCTTGATTAATTCTGAAATAATTCTATAGTCTCATTTTGGGCACCTATCACTTGCTTTATTTAAATTGAGTCAAAATATTTTATTCTTTTTAAGCCCAAATTGATAATAGAAACTTGAAAAGTTCACAAGAACTTATTTTTTCTATCCAGTATTGCTGTTTCTTGTGTTTCTTTCTCCACCCTAAACCAGCCTCCAACCACTTTCCTATCCAGCCCATGAATCATTCCTAACACACACTTCATTTTTCTAAAATACAAGATCAATGAAGAGCTCTATAGACATTCTGTCATAGTTTTTGGGTTTATTTGCTTTTTTGGCTTAAATCTCTTTTCAGTGACCATCGCTACTGTGTTTCTATTCTCGTTGGTGACTATTTTCTACCAATTTATGTTTAGCCAACAGTTAAAATAATGTGTGTTGAGATACTAGCTGAAATAAGCTCAGAGACTCTAGCTCATTTACCATAAGGCTGTCCTAAGAAAACCTGCTTAGTCTACCTTAAAACAAAACCCTTTACTAAGGTTTAAGATAGAGTCATGTCTTCATTTTCTCTTTAGGTTCAGAGTAACTAATTTTGGCCAAAACTCTAAAAAGAATTGGAAGTAATCAGTTAATTAAAGAATGCAGTCTGTGACCGAGAGGCCTAAGTTCCTCAGTTGATAAAATATTTCAAAATGCATAGTAATATTGGACTTTTTCAAAGCAAAGATAAAGTTCAAAATAACAAAACCACTCTTCTGCTGTTGCTTAAGAGGGATTTACTCACTATGCAATTTATGACTCAGATTATCTTCTTAAACAAATGTTACCCAAATAAACCTTCCTTGAAATCAATAGTACTGGTGTTCAAACATTTTCCTTTATATGGAGTTAAGTGTGTCTGCTATCATCTGACTGAACCAGCTAAAGCCATTTCTCTTAAAGACATCAACAGCTCAAGGAAAAAAAGTTTTCTCTCCAGGGCTGGGGGAGGACTTTTGCTTTGCACTTTAAAATGTTTGCTCTGTTCCAAGAAGATATTAGGATCAGTTGACTGACAACAGGAAAAATTTTCCTGGCAGAGGAGGAAGCCAGAGGAGATTCATATGCAGACAAAATTTTAACTATCAGGCTGTTTGTATCCCCATGTCTATTCTAATATGCCAAGCTGGGATAAATCAAATGGGCTCTAAAAATGGTAGATAAAAATGTGATTGCACAATAATTCTGGAGTTTTGCAGAATATCCATCTTAAGCACTTCTTTTTTTCCAAGGAGTTATTTATTACCGGGCAAAGCTATACAGCTATTTCAATATATGTACTACTCTAAGAAAAAAAAAAAAAAAATCCTTGAAAACTTTACATTTGAAAAGTGTTATAAAGATATGGCGGTTTTGTTGAAGTGCTAGTGTGAGTTTAAACAGACTGGGACCCAGGCAGAGATGCCTGAAATCTGAAGCGAGGAGGGAAACTGGGTCAGATGATGCAGTGCAGTGCTAGGGGGATGTGTCCATGGTCCGGCTGGCCAGCCCTCCTCAGGGGAGGCCCGGACGGAAGGGTCCTGCCTCACAGTGCGGGGCGCGTGTGTACACAACTTGTCTTTATTATGAGCCCCCCAGGGCTGGCAATCTCTTATTGATGTGGGAATTGAACTCCCGGCAGAAATGCAAAGAGAACCACGGACACAGGAAGGCGATGTTGGGTAAATTCATGAAGCAAATATTTCAGAGACCTCAGGACAGACTTTTCTAGTCAGCGTTTCATAGCAACTCTATAATCATTCAGTTTTCCTTCTTTTCTCAAAGAAAATGTCATCCTGGTAAGGATTAGCAGAGTAACTGTTTAATCCAGGCCATAATTCATACTCTAAAAATCCCTCAGAGAGTGGAGGAAATTCTAATTGCTGAGATTGAGGGGACACAAACAGCAGACAGGCCCTTCTCTTTTACTGTCTTCAGGGCCTTCACCTGTGCCCCCCCTCCCTTTGTTGGTATGAGCCTTGGGCTGTTTTTCTTACTAGAGCATTTCACACAGGCAAAACAGGGGGTGTAAATGAAAATTCAAAAGGAAGGCACCCAGAGACCCAGAGTTAATTCGTGGCCTGCTAGACCTATCCACATCCAACTTTAAATGAACTAAGACTGAAAATATACCTGGTCTAAATATAATCTCATCACAGCAATGCAAGGAGAATGTAATTAGGACTTACCCTCATTCTTCCCTGAAGGAGGCTCATTGTGAGAACTACTGAAGAAATAACTGAACTTAAATTTGATATAAACTGGATCAAAAAACTGAATAAAAAGCTACAATGATAAAAAAAAACGTAAAAAAGAAAAGCCCCCAAACACAGATGACTCTGAGACTTAATGTATTTGGAAATTACAGCATATATGATTTTATTCAAAAAAATATAAACAATTCAAAAAGAATGGAATCTATTTTATTAATGATAACTTGATCAAGCTCTTAGCTTCCTAATGATTTTTCAGGTTAGAAGTTGCCTTAAGGTTCTTGAATTTAGTTTTTCAATTTTAATTGTTAAATATTAATTTAATTATTTTCTTATTTTAGGGGTCATTTCTCAAAAAACCTTACTTTCTATCACTTCCTAAATGCATAGTATTTTATCAGAAAGCTATCTTTGGCTAGATATCTTTTTCATCAATCCCGGGAATTAGACTTTTCTTCTCCGTCTCCTTTCTCTCAAAAACCGAATTTATTTCAAACTAGTGCCAATAAATAGGAATTTTTCACAATTGTTCCTCTGGGCTAACTGAACCATACTGATAAACCAAGAACTTTAGGAACTGAGTTATTGGCCTAGTTAGAACCTGACAAATGTTAACATAAATAAAACAAAAACACTGAAAAAGCTTTTTCTATAATGAATTATTTTTAATGAATTTTGGTTTGTCCTTTTCTTTTTTCTTTTCTTGGTAAGAACTTTGAATTTTAAGGATTGCGAGGTGAAGACTTTTGTTGAGATCTAATTATAGGGAAATAACACTAACCTTATTGCTAATTTTACCTTAATCTTCTTTCTTTTCTAGGTTATTAAAATAATTATTATTCTGTCTTCTTATAATATGTTCTTTCTGCAATATCAGAAATTTATAAAGAAGAAAACCCAAATCACCTGTAAACCTATTTTTATATAGAGATAACCTCTTTTAACATTTTTTTGGTAAATTTACTTTCGGCCTTTTGTGTACACACATGCATTTCCCAGTGACTAATTTTAGATTTCGTAGCAAGGAGGCTATGTTTTATATATTTGGCACTCACAGTGAGTGAGTCCTTTAATTGAAGTCCTAGTGTCCTTTAACTGAAGTTCTTCTGTATGCAAATCACACTGGCCTGGATTCAGGAAAACCAGAGATTGGCAGTGACTGTCCATTAGAGGAGTTAGAAGGTGAACATACTTTTTGGGAGCTCTTGATGGCAGCTCCCTGGAAAGCTCAGAATCCACTTGCTCAGAAATACACATTCCCTGCTCCTTTCTGAGTGCGGCAGATCCCTTCAGTTTGTCAAAATTCTTCTACCATTTCTCCCTTTGCTGCAATATAGTCCTGAATACTTAATAAACAATGATTAACTTCACTGGAACACACAGAGATGAAAATAGCTCCAGGTTCTGAAGTAGTGACCTTAGCTAGCAATCAAAGAGAAATTTTATTTATGCACCATGAAAAGGGTGGCTGCAGATGTTTCTGTCTGTACAGCCATTTATCTATCTTGAGGCACAAAAACACTTCTCTTACATAGTTTCATTTTTTTGAGAGATTTATTTATTTATTTGAGAGAGAGTGAGAGAGCGTGTGCAAGTGGGAGGAGGGGCAGAGGGAGAGGGAGAGAAGCAAACTCCCCACTGAGCGCACAGCCCAATGCGGGGCTCCATCTCTGGACCCTGAGCTCATGACCTGAGCTAAAACCAAGAGTCAGATGCTTAACCGACTGAGTCACCCAGGTGCCCCTAAATAGTTTCATTTCTATAATAAGGAATGATTTAAAAATAAATAGCATAATGAAATATTTAAACCCACTTTGCAATAGTATTTGTGTAATATTTCATTGATGTGTACCTAAATAAAAATAAGCAAATAAAACCCCAAACCTACTGAAAGGCAAACACCATAATGTATATAAAGGTTAGATGAATGTAAAGGGCTTATAGCTTTTTTTTTGTACGTGTGTGCGTGCATGCATGTGTATACACGTGTACACGC
Source organism: Neomonachus schauinslandi (assembly GCF_002201575.2). Taxonomy (NCBI): domain Eukaryota; kingdom Metazoa; phylum Chordata; class Mammalia; order Carnivora; family Phocidae; genus Neomonachus; species Neomonachus schauinslandi. The sequence goes on from NC_058411.1 coordinate 76,558,651, forward strand.
GTGCCCAAGCACTTATTCAAAGTTTTACTCATTGAATATATATTATTTTTGTGATAAGCAAAACAAAGGAAGTTCATGAGGAATAATTTTAAAAGTTCCCACTGCGGGGCACCTGGGTGGCTCAGTCGTTAAGTGTCTGCCTTCGGCTTGGGTCGTGGTCCCAGGGTCCTGGGATCAAGCCCCACATCGGGCTCCCTGCTCGGCGGGGAGCCTGCTTCTCCCTCTCCCACTCCCCCTGCTTGTGTTCCCTCTCTCGCTGTGTCTCTCTCTGTCAAATAAATAAATAAAATCTTTAAAAAAAAAAAAGTTCCCACTGCAATAATCTTCCATTTCTCGTTCTTAAAAATGTATTTGACCACAGAATGTTTCAGAAAATGTGGTTTCAAAACTTAAGACTGTCAAGACTATCTATTTGCTTAAATGATATGGGTGCCTCATGTCTATTTCAATATTTTCTTTTCTCATTTATAATTTCTCCTTATTTTCTTCTTGAATACTCTCATATTCATATCTCTAAACACTATCTTTTCTTTTGGATATAATGGGGAGTGGGTGGTGGAAACTGATACTTTGTTTTTACCTCTGCATTATTTCAGTGTGATCTCTTACAGTGTTTGGGACCATTTCTTTGCTCTCTATATCTTTTTTCCCTTTTCTTCCTGACCCCTTTCCTCTCTTTCATAGAATAATCATTCTGATCTGCCATATTCCAGAAGTACTACTAACAGTGCTGCTAAAGGTGGGCCTAAAAGACTTTACCGTGTTTGTAATCATAGCCTTTTACACTGCTTTAGTCTGCATATTAATGGTATATTAAGCTTCTAAAGTGATTAGGTTCCTTTGTTTAAAATGGCATTCATCTGGGGTGTTGGGTGGCTCAGTCAGATAAGCATCCAAATCTTGACCCCAGCTCAGGTCTTGATCTCAGGGTCGTTGAGTTCAAGCCCCACATTGGGTTCCATGCTGGGTGTGGAGCCTACTTAAAACAAACAAACAAACAAACAAATAAAATGGTATTCATTTGGCGCACGTCCACCATTACTTTACATTCCAACATGTCACCAAGTAGATGATCAGACTGTCCTGCCAATCTAGCATTAATGTTAGTCTGTTCATACTGTCTTGGGTGTAGTTGTAACTAGCTCTAGAAAAATAAAAGTGGAGAAGACACTCCTGATTTTTTTTTTCTGGAAGAAACCCTGGTTAATGCATATTACATAGTGTCACATTATTGAATAAATTAAGCTCTAAAGGGCTAAATAGAGGTCATTATCATTGTCAAGCAGACATTTACATGGTACTTTCTATGTGGCAAGCATTTGATCGAAATTCTTGACATATATTAACCTGTTTCTTCCTCTAACAATCCAGTGAATAGGTAGAACATTATCCCTGTTTAACAGTTGAGAAAACTGAGGAGCAGGTTGGTTGGAGAACTTGTCCAAAGTCACGGAGCTCCTATGGAGTGGAGCTGGCATTTCAAGCCAGGCAGCTTACTTCCAGAGGTTCTTCTCTTAACCCTAATGCCATCCCACCTTATTACAGTAACAGCAAATGTTTGATCACATTTGAAAAAATATGCAGAGTATTATGCTATGCACTGGGAATGTTAAAAAAAAAAAAAAAAGGTATGAGACAGTTTGTGCCCTTAGAGGTCTTCAAGCTAGTTAGAAAGACAGATAAACAATGGAAAACTGCAGCTCATTCCAGGCAGCAGAAGCTGTGATAAAGGAACCATTCAGAAAAGCTCTTGAGGATTTTGAAGGTGCCCAGGTCACTATAGGCTGGGGAAATTTGGAAAAGACTTCATGTTTATGGACCTTTGAGATGTTTGGACCAAAGATCAAGATGCTTTTTATTGAACGTTATAAAAAATATGAATAGCTTAAAAATGCATCGGAAAATCACTAAGACAATTGGTTTGAAAATAATTTGAATCATCCGTAGGTAGAGCGAGTACTTGACTAAACCCCAGCAGGTGAGTGAGAATTACTAACATAAAACAAAGGAATTTAAAACACCATTATTGTGCCATTAATATAGAAGAATTAGAGTGATCAGATAATTCAGAAGATGCTTGTCTTGCTGCCTTTACAAGTGGGCCATGCAATGCCTTGGGCTGCAAACAATTAGTCCTGCGTGTCACAGGAGCTTGCAAGTGACAAAACCCTTTGACAGCTCTGAACGATGAACCAGTGCCCAGGAGAACAGCAATCTAGAAACTAACTTGATTTGATACTTCTTTTTGTTTAAAGCAACCAACGTTTCAGTGATCTATAGTACTCCAGGGTTATATTTATCTACTCTTACTGTAATGCAATTGTTTCAGAAGAAATAATGGGTGAGTTAGATAACAAGACCAATGGCACCTCGGGATAAATAAGAATATAGGAAAATTTAAAATGTTAAAAATCCTCTATATCTATTCCTGCCTTTTCTTTTACGTTCAGAGTAAGATTATTTTATTTTTCTTCCACTTACCTTACTTGCTATTAAACTGTACTATAGTTTGGCTTCCCATTATAGCTAATTATCATTTATTCTACACATTCCATATTTTCAGTGAACATTATGTATCAGTTACTTAATATTGACATCTTTTATAGAATGTGTTTAAATCACATATAGATTGAATATACACATTATCTCAATATGTCTAATGATTCATTATTATTGTTTTCTCTCCAGGAATTCTACCATCCATCCATTTATTTAAAATTAGAAAGTTGGCTGGATGCGTGGGTGGCTCAGTCAGTTAAGCAGCATCTGACTCTTGATTTCGGCTCAGGTCATGGATCTCAGGGATGTGAAATTGAGCCCTGCATTGGGTTCCACGCTCTGAGCGTGGAGTCTGCTTAAAGAATCTCTCTCTCCCTCTCTCTCCGCCCTGCCCCTCAGCATTGCCCTTGCTCTCCTGTGTGCCCACCCATGTGCTCTCTGTCTCTAAAATAAATAAATAAAAAATAAAATAAAATTATAAATTTGGGAGTCATTCTTAATTTTTCTTCTACCTTCCCACTTCATAGCTAATCAACATATGTCCATGTTATATCTCTTAAATATCTTATAAATGTGTCCAGTTCATAAAGGCTAATTATTTCTGTGGATCCAGAAGCATATATGGTTCTGCTGAGACTAGAACCCGGGTCTTCTGAGTCCTGACTGAGCCATCTCTCTGATCTACTATGACAGTTTTAGAGAAGGGGCTTTGTTTTCATTCTAATCTGTCTCAACAAAATGTTAATATAATAAAATATTAGAAACACAAATTCCTTATACACATTAGAAAAAAGGCAGAGCTAGTATTAGTGATGTGATTATATACCTGGAAAACCCAAGAAATTCAGTTGACAAACTACAATATACGGTAAGATAGTTTAGGAAGATAGCTGATGTTAACTTACTATGCTGAAAAAGAAAACAGTATTCATGTATACAACCAGTTAGAAGATAAAATTAAAGAAAAGACTTATTAAAATAGTAACAAAAAAGGTAAAATATTTAGGGATAAACTCAACAAGAAAATGTGAGAGACCCATATGAGGAAATACTCCTGATCTACAGAAAAGTACACTCGGAACAAATGTAAAGACAAACCATGTGCTTAGGAAAGTTCAAGAACAGATAGATGTTTGTAAATGTAACAACATCCCCACCCCCTAAAAAAACCCACCAGGTTTTGTGGTTCTTCCCCACTCCCCCAAATTATACATGCTAATTCTAAAGTTCATTTAGGAAAACAAATAAGCAAGGGTCACCAGAGGAGATCAGTGGAGGGGTGGGGAGGCTATCCCTATCAGATACTGAAACAAACTTTAAAGCTTTAAGAGTTGTGTCATTCTGGCATATGAAAGAGACTCAAAATACCTACAGGAATTTAGTGTGTGCTAAAAGTGGCATCTCAAATCAAGGGAGTACTTAATAAATGTAATTGTTAATTACATTCACTAATTAATGTAAGACTTAATAAATGAGAGTAGCCATGTAGAGAAATAGAGTTCTATACTTTACCCTGTTTATCAGAATAAAACACCAGATGGATCAAATATTTAAATATTAAAAAAACCCCAAACCATTAAAGTTCTAGAAGATACTAATTCCTTTATAAATGTGAAGTGTGGAAGGCCTTCTAAATATTGCAAATAATGATGATGTTAGCAGCTAGCACTTCTACAGCATGTACTGTGTGAGACACTGTTCTAAGAGTTTCACATGTATTTACTGATATAATCTTCATAACAACCGTACGAAGTACGGTGCTGTTATTACCTCCATGTGAACATGAGCACAGGATGAGGCCGAACAGCATCATATGTGCTCTAAGGGAAACACAACATACTTCAGAGATTCAAAAGAGGGAGAAATATCAGTTTGGGGAAATAAGAAATGATTTAATGGCAACAGCAGAATCTGAGGTAGACCCAGAAAGATGGAAGGTGAGCAGTAATAGGGTGAAAAGACTGTTTCAATCCTAATTCAATCAACGTGGGTCACATATTAACCTTTTAAGAACTTGAAGTCTAATTCAGTTTTGTGACCTTATACTTAAGAGGCCTGAATGAGATAGCTAGTTAGTGACTAGTTTGGAATGGTCAAATATCATCCAGAGGCTTCAGTTTCATAGGAAACTGAGGCTGACATATTCGAGCAGATGAGTTTTGTAGCCGCTGAAAGCCTTGGACGTCAGGGAATGTCCTCAAGGAGCACCACTGTAGTATTCTGCACTAGACCACAGTGAGGGTCGACTGTCCACAGGCTAGCATTGCACTGGACTTGTGTAAAAGAATTACTGCTGGAGTTAAGGTCTTTTCAGTGCTACTACTGCCTGGTGAGTGCAGAAGTATTTTTATTAGGCATATCCATCCGTGTTAACTACATATGTGGCCCAGATGCATGTTCTGCTCCATGGCCCACACGTCTCTTTAATGCAGAATACTCTCAATGGCTTTCTTTGAGGAGGATGAGGATCTGGTCCACTGGGAGTCTTATGACTTTTTAATCCTATACGATGAACTGTTTTACAAAAGGGATGAGCAAATTGGAAATTGGGAAGATTTTTGCTAAGAGAGACAGTGTGAATGGTATTTTCGATTGTGCCTCATGTACGCCTTTTAAAATCAGATTGCTCGTTCTGAGGTGTCAGAGAGCATGACAGATTCCGAATTATAACTGCAGAGTAAAATCAGGAATGTTTTTTTGTATCATATGGTGCAACTTAATAACGGTAAAAACAAAAGGTAGGCTTGAGAAGAGCAGTAAGAGAAAATTTCCTTAGCTATTTGAACTAGTGGTACGCAATGAAAATGTATACGAACCCATTTAAGAATCTCATTTGGTTTCCAAACAGTGTCTGCCAATAGCGAAGTACAGAACAACTTCACAGTGGTTATTCTTAATAAACACTTACAAACTTAACATAACTATTTGCTCACGGATCATGGTAGTCTTAAACTAATATAATGTCTGGAAGGCAGGGGATGTGTTGTACATTTTATACAACACCCTTAGAAATCTTCTTACAGTAAACAGTAGTCAGATGTAGCTGTCATTCCTACCTAAATACACAAGCTTGTGCTACCCAATATGTCCTTGGGCTTTTACCTGGGACATCATTGTATTCACTCAAGAGAACAAAAATAATAACAAGGGTTTGGATGTTCCTTGAGAAAACCGTGATTTATTAAAAGACTAGGATTATGAAGATTACTGTTTCTGTTACAAGTCAGAAACAAAAACGGAGGCTTTTTTTCTAGTTTACATTTCTGGCTCCAAAATGATGATTTCTTTTTTAAGGCTTTGAAGACATTCAGAACACTGAGTCAATTACTACATCTTTTGTAAGCTTGGTTTTTGATTGCCTTGTCTCTCTCTTGCTCTCCCAAGCCCACAAAAGCAAAAGAGAAATAAAGTCAAACATCCAAATGTAATGAGAAAAAGAGAAGTAAAAAACATAGGTAATTAGTTTGAGTTACTCAACTTTAACCCATGGAAATGGATTTTACTTCCAGGTAACCAAGATTTCTAGTAATTCATGTTTTGATTTCTTTCAGCTCCTGGATCTATGATGCTCCTTTAGCTTAAATTAAAGGATTATTTACAAAACTATGGTCTGTTGCAGTGTATTTAAAACACCTGGGGATTATATTAAGTTGAAGATTCTGATTCAGTAGGTCTGGGGTGCGGCCTGAGCTTTTATTTTTAAATAAGTTCCCCAGTACAGCTGCTGCGGCTGGTCTGTGGACCACATTTGGAGTAGCAGGCATCTAGAATACTTAAAAAAGAAGAGTTTGGTGGCTGATAAGAATCAGTGCATACTCTTCCATCCTCTTGGAGAGCCATTACTTACATTAGCATATTAAAAGCTCTGATTCTGTAAAAAGAAAACATGTTTAGCTTTCCTCCAGCGAGTGACTTAAATGGTAAAATACCATAAAACCTCCCCTTCCACTTTCTTTTTTGGTAGCACATTAAAATCTAGGGGAGTTTGAGTTCTGGGCATACACACATTCGGAAACACTAGTCCAAAGGAGAGTGTAACCTTCTTAACCCGTTACTCCAAAATCTATCTCCTCAGAGAAATCATTATACTGCATTTTTTTTGAGGTGAGGGGAAGGAGTAAGAAATGATGGGCTTGGTTGTACGGAGTGGGAAGAGTATCATTTGTTTTTCTAGAAAGCATATTAACTCTTCTGAGATTTGGCTTTGGCAGGGCAGGAAAAAAATGCAGCCATGATTAGTACGTTTCTTTCACAATTATAAAAGATACCGCGATAGGGGGATTGGCCACCATGGCCCTTGGAGCCATTTGAAGTGAGGAGCTAAGAATAGATTTTATGTTTACATTTTAATGTTTCAAATGGTTGAGAAAACCTAAAAGAAGAAGCATATTCAACTTTCAGTGTCCATAAGTAAAGGTTTGTTGAAACAGCCCCGCCCATCCATTTGTGTTGAGTACAGCTACTGTATTATGGGAAAGAAGGGTTAAGTCCTTGCAGCTGAGACCACATGGCCTGCCAAGGAAGAGATATTAGCTATTCGGTCCTTTACGTCAAAGATTTGCCAGCCCCTGCCTTAATGGACCCAAAGAACATAGGTTTAAAAAGAGTTAAGGGTGGAGGGCACGTGGGTATTTGATGTATTATTTTTCTCCTGTCTTCCAATTTTTAAAATTGGAAATAGTTTGCTATCTTAGAATCAGTAGAAGTAGGCCCTATCTTTTGTTTAGTAATGTCTTTAAACTAAAAAACAAAACCCAAACCCCACCAAATGCAGAGCTGGTATTTGCATATATAATGATTTCTTGTGGTTCAATACCAAATATGAATTTATATCAGGAATCCACATCATTTATGTCACTGCAACATCCTTCTAAGAAGTGTAGAGCCGGTGAAATGGAAGACTTCTGGTTCTGCAGAGCATCATAAGGGGTTTAGTGTTTGATCCAGGGGTTGGGAAGAGCAGAAGAGCTCTGTGAGAGAAAGGAAGAAAAATGTAGGCAGTCCTGGAGGGAAGCGGGGAGAGAGACAGACAGACAGACAGAGAAAGAATATGAATAAATGGAAGATTATGAGTAGCTTAATGTGAGCTCCTTCAGAGGGGCCCTCAAAATCTTCAGAAAACCTGCAGATGACATGAATGCATGATGCAGGTGATTTGGATGTGAAAACCTGGAAAGAGTGAGATTTCCAGTTTGGGCGAGGCATAGCTGGAACCCAAGAGACAAAGAAAGGGGAATTAACAGAAAAATTTGAGAAGGCACTAGGATGTCAAAGGTGTATAATTGAGTGGTTCAAGACAATGTTACCTAGCTCTCCAGAGGAAGGAAGGTGTGGCTGATATCTGACTCGTATAATCAGTAAATATCTGTGGAATCGTGAGCTTATACAAGTTACTTAACTTTGTTCAGTTTCATTCTTTCAACTGGTGAATGGGACCAAGAATACTTACTTCTCGGTGCTTCTGTGAGGCTTAAATGAGATCATGAGTGTAAAGCTTGTAGCCCGTATCTGACAGATAGTATGATTGCTACCATTACTTTTATTTCATCATTCTCAGCCCTTCTCAAGCACATAGTAGGTGCTCACACAATATTTGTTGCATATAAAATAGAAATATTTTCCCTCTGTGACGAATGTTAGCCAGGTGTGAAACAAGGTATACCTTTAAAAAGTGCTGTGCTTTTACATTTTGATTATGACTGAAGGGAACACCAATAAGACAAATTGCTTGAACTGTTATGAAATTGGGATTATTATAATAAGTTCCTTTTACTTACAGTAGCCTTAACATTATCAAACCTATGAGGCCCTGGAGACACACTGGCCTTACACTGTTGTAAGATATCGTGCAGAAACCTCACAGACCATTGGTGATTATAATCAGACACTCACAAGTTTGATTGAGACAAAGAGGCAAAGAAGACAGCAGAAAAAAGAAATCTATTCATTTCTGAAGAATGTGAATAAGGGAGTCACATGAGGAAAATGTTCTTTTTCTCCTCAGAGTATTTCAGAACACTGAATCATCTACCACTGGCTCCTTCTTCCTTTTCCATTTGAAGGTGTGCCAAGATCAAAAAGGCAAATGGACCTTTAGCTCTGGCCTGTCTATGACCTTCAGCAGGGGTTAATTGAGATGGAAAAGAAAAAGCACCCGATCTTCTCTTGCATGATTACAGTGCACATTCCCATCCCTTTTTGCATCATTATAAAATATTAGAGTGAACCATAAAAAGGACTGGATTTATGAAACTCCTCATAATTCAAACAAGAGCCAGAGAACTATAAAATTCAAATCCAGATTTTCTTTTACCATGTGTGTGTGTAGTGCGGTTTTTGAAGCATGTTCACTTACATTATCTCATTTGATTCTCCTAACAACGCTACGAGGCAAGCAGGCGTAATTACCCTCCATTTTTATGGAGAAGCATGTTGAAACTCTGAGAGATTTAAGGTTTCATCCACTTTTGCCTGGTTAGAACGTGCCACAGATGGGACTGGGTCTGCCGATCCTTGGTCCACTGCTCTTGCGGCCACATCGCGCTACCGTGGGCCATGTGTCTCCAGGGTATAGGGTAGAGGGTAAAGGGAGATGATGCATCTCCAGGTCATGCATGGTGCTAGCCAAGGGCTTGGTCTTCCTTACGTGAAACACATGCTGAGATGACATTTGTCACGTTTAGAATGTGTGTGTAAAAGTGACACTCCATTTGAGGAGATAAGGTCACGTTCATAAAAGAGGTAACCACACATGGAGTTCAATCTTGCTTGAATCACACACTCTTCCATGGGAAAGGTGCTATTTTATATGAGGCATGACTATTATTACTTTAAATCACATCATATTTGTTTCACCAAAGATAAATGAGACCTGTACCAATTTTTAAATGTTTGTACTTTCTGGGCATAGTTTGAAATATCTCCAATAAAACTTACCTTGAAAATTCTTATATTGCAGAACCACCTCTCTTTTTTGAGAGATATGGAGCAAACTTGGTGTCTGATCAAGTTCCCCTCCACAGGCTAACATTTAAATCACTCTGTCTTCCTTCACCGCTGATGACATTCACATTTGAGAAATGAAGGGAATCCTGAGTGCTTACTGATTCTTGGATTCTCTCTTATACAAACCCAGCCCAGATTTAAGGAAACCATAACCTTTTTTTTTCATATTAAATATGAAATGTAGTCAAGATTTCTTTAAAAACACACAATTAAAAACACAAAAAAACGTATTCGTGGGGCTTAAGTTTCAGACCTGTTTCTGTCATATGTTGTACAAAAGGAAGCAGAACATATGAATGGCCAAATTGAAATGGTTTGGGGAAGCTATTTTTAGAGGATAAGAAACATTTGAAAGCATAAGCTAAATGTTTCCTTTTTTAAACATCTGGAATTTTATCATTTAAATCCTCTTATTTGAAGTAGTGTGACATGTGAGAAAAGCTGTAATATTATCTTCTTTTGTAGTTTGAGGTTAAAACACCACCATTGAACTTTCAGCCTCTGTGTGTGCGTGTGTGTCTGTGTGTGACTGGGGCGTAGGCAGAACAGGGTGGAGTGTGGCACACTTATTTGAGTGGGATAGGGAGGAGGAAATAAAGATGAGGGAATGCAAATTCATTCAAGCTGGTTGAGAAAGGCTCTGTTGTTACCTTTGTTTTGATTGGATTTGTGGATTATCTACCTTGATCTGATTATTCTTTCTGCCTTTTGCCCTATTGCTATTTAAAATCTGATGCACAGGAAAGCCCCAGTGGGCCATGAATAAAGAAGTACAATTTTGTAGGTGCTCTATGTTTGTGGAAAATGGGTGTTCACCTAGACATATATAAGAGAGATGTGTATCACAGAGTTAGAGCTTTCTGAGCATCACAGCTTAGAATTAATGCCCAGTTTACAGGACTTGAATAGGTATATTTTACTGGAGAAAACAGTTCTTTTAACTGTATTTTGGAGATTTCAAAACATTATCTTCTGAAGCATTTGACAGACACACTGTAATTTTGGATTTGTAGACTGGATCTTGATTACCCAGAATCATTACACAATCTGTTTCAGGAAAAAAGATTCTATAGCATGATAGGGGACTGAGGCAAGGAGGGTGAGTACACATTGTTAGGCCTTAAACATATTTGGGAATGTTTCTGATGGTATTTGTTTACCATGCTATTAACTTTTCAGATAATGGTGCTTCTAATTTTCCTGCTTCCACATGTAAATCTTTCAAATTAATGAAGAGAATCCAAGTGATTTACAAAAAACACATGCCCAAGGCACCATTACACCCCTACATCAAAGTCAGAACTTCACACCATAAATATCTTACTGGCTGCTTACATTTTTAAGATCATATAATGCAGGGATTCCTTATCTTGGGTGCATGAACTTTCTTTTCAAAATTGTATGTATGTATATAAAATTTTGTGTGTGTGTGTGTGTGTGTGTGTGTTTACCACAGCTTTCATTAGATTCTCAAAGGAATCCATGACCAGTCCTACCCCCGCCAAAGTTAAGAACTACTGATAATAAATAAGCAGACAAGTTATATGAGACTTAAAACAGAAGGTCTTAGAGACCATGCTTTAGTACTCTTTTCCCTTATTTCCCGCCTCTTCTTTCAATCCTGTCCAATAAGCCTAGGGTTGGGGTTCATTCTTAGTCTTATACCCCTATGTATGCAAAATCAAGTTAATGAGAAGACATATGGGATGGATGCTTCTACTGAATGCCTACTTCTTAATTCTGAATAAGGTATCCATCCTGAATTTTAGTTGCCATTCCTGCTCTTGTGAACTAGTTAGACAATGAAGAGAGGAATTGTAGAGTTTTCTTCTTCACTCTCCTTTTTAAGCTAAGAGCCTAGAGGAAGCCAGTTTCCTGCATTTTAGGCCTCGACATGGAGTTACAGCGCTAAGAACTCAAAGGGACCTCCTGAGAAGGACTCCACATCCATCCAGCAAAAAAAACCCTTATCAGGTCTTCTGCATTTATAATCTCTTTGCTTTTCCTATTAAAAAACCAAAACAAAAAACTTTCACTTAAGTCTTAGGATCTCTAGGTAATACTTAAATACCACCATATTCCAACCAGGCCAGAAGAGAAGAGGATATCTGAAGTTGCCTAAGCTCCAATTGTGACACCCACTTGTTTTCTGTATTTCTACAGTATTCAATTCTTTATTTGTATGTTTCCAGTTTGCATCATGACTCCTCTCTACAGGAGATAGAAGGGCAGAATTTTTTTTTAAAAAAGGGGCGAGACCAAAAGGCCACATTTCAAATGGACTAAGATCTCTACTTTTTATATCTTGATTGGACTGTATATACATTTTTTTTTCTTGGATTTGTTTGATTGGTATTTGAATTGCTATCTTTATCGTGCCTCTCAATAAAACTGAATTTACTTGTGGTTTCATGGAATTATGGAGTTCTATGCATGCACTAAATATAATCTGAATCATTTAAAATAAACCTCCTTGTACGAATAGCATATTTTTCTGAACATTCTTATAATAGGTTGTTTTGAAACTCAAAAGTACCAATGTTAATAACATCCATAATTATTTCTCTACAACTTATGCTGTTATGTATTATGTAAGAAAAACTGGTAAAAAGAATTTAAAAAATAGAGTCCTCAACTTGAATTAACTAAGTGAGAGATAGAAGAAATTATAGTGCTTATGTTGGGAAAGCTATTTTTCAGCTGTTGAGTTTTTAGTTATGGCACGATGAAAAAAAAGTTGAACGCCTACGTACCAGCAGACACAATGGGTTTCTGTGAGGGAAATTGGTTTTATCAAAAGACAACTGGAAGTGATTTTTTTAAAAATCTTTTCTCTCTACTTCTATCTTATTCACCAAGCAAAACCCTCATCCTCTTCAAGTCCAACTCCACCTACTTGCCGCCCCCACCAAACAGGAATGGTGGCTGGGAAAACATACTGGCTGACTTCATTTTAATAGAGAAATGCTCACTGGTTGAAACTTAGATTTACATTCACTGGCCTTAAATAGGCCTTCAAGAATCCTACTACATTGACCTAGTCATTTATTCTTCTATTTTCTTTCTTTCTTTCTTTTTTTTTTTAAGATTTTATTTATTTATTTGACAGAGAGAGACACAGGGAGAGAAGGAACACAAGCGGGGGAGTGGGAGAGGGAGAAGCAGGTTTCTGACCGAGCGGGGAGCCTGATGTGGGGCTGGATCCCAGGACCCTGAGATCATGACTTGAGCCGAAGGCAGACGCTTAAGGACTGAGCCACCAGGCGCCCCTATTCTTCTATTTTCCAAGCTAACACGTTCACACTGACACTCTTTCCTTTGCCCTCCAACTGTTAACACTTCCCCCTCCTCTTCACTCCCAGCTCATGATCTTGCCTCTTACTTTCAAACTTGAGAAAGCAGAAGAGAATCACTTCATCTTCCCGCTGCAAAATCTGCCTCCATGTACCCTGCTTTTTCTTCCTTTACACTGGGGAACCTGATCCCATGGAAGGCTGACCTCTTTACTTGTGCAAGGATCCCATTTCTTCTGGACCTTTCCAGGATTTCACTTCTACAGTTATCCTACCTTTCGCTTATATCTTAAGTTTCTACTTTTCTACTCAATGGTTCCCATCAACATACATATGGACTGTAATATCTCCCATTAATAAAATACTTCTCTCTAAACCACACATCCCCTCTACCTGTTGTCCCATTACTTTGTTTGGGTTTGCAGTAAAACCTTCAACAGGCTCTATGTCTACACTTTCCATATCCACCTCTTCACTTCCTTTCATCCCTAACCCACTCCATTCACTCTGTTTTCTCCATTGCTCCACAGAAGCCATTCTTGCTGGGATCCCTAGAATTCTCCATCTAGCTAAATCCAATGGTTGGTTCTTCATTTTCATCTTACTTGACTAACCAACAGAATTTGACACAGTTAAGCTGTCTCCCTTTCTTGAAACATGTTCTTTCTTTGGTTTCTGAGATACTGTGTTCTGTTAGCATTGCTGTTACCTCAGAGACCTCTCCTTCTTAGTCTCCTTTGCTGAATCTGACAATTTTTTCATTTCTAAAGGAAGTCCCAGTCCTTAACATTTTTTCTTTGCCTTCAACTCTCTAGGTGTTTTCATCTCTTTTGTGATTTAAAATCTAAATGCTGGATGCCTTCCCAATTTTTATCTCTGTCTTCAAACCCTCCCTGAGGTCTACACTCATGTGTCTGTCTGCTCATCGTCACTTGGATGATTGATAGAGATGTCTACATCTGCAGTAAAGAAAAGCAGAAAAATGGCCAAAACCATACCTCCTTTTTGGGGATTAAATGCTTATGTCCCTCCCCATGAAATTAATACACTGAACCCCTAAACCCCAGTCCGATAATGTTTGGAGAAGGCCTTTTTGGAGGTAACTATGGTTAGATGACACCATGAGGGTGGGGCCCTGGTCTGATGGCATTAGTGCCCTTTTAAGAGACACTAGAATGCTTGTCTTCTCTCTCCACCATGTGAGGACACAGCGAGAAGACAGCCATCTCTGAGCCGGGAGGAGGGCTGTCTCCAGAAACGGAATCAGTTGGCACTTTGATCTTAGACTTCCCAGCCTCTAGAAGTTTTGTTAAGTTTAAGCCCAGTCTTAGTATTTTGTTATGGCAGCCTGAGCTGATTAATACAGGTTTGCCTTCCAACCTGCTCCTCCCCAGGCTACCCCACTTGATATATAGCATTAGTATGTATCCACTTGCTCAGACTGAGAGCCAAGAGCATCCTTGACTCTTTCTTTCCCTACACTTCTCATCCAAATTCACCAACCAATCCTATCAGGTCTTTCTTCCTTCGAAATGTATCCTGAATCTTGACACTTCTCACCATGTCAACCGCTAGCAGCTTTGCCCAAGATATTTATATTTCTCATATATATTTTGCAAAGTTTTCTAATGCATCTTCCTGTTTTCACTCTTCCATATTCCCATCCCCAGCTTCAACCCAATATCCTCCATCCAGCAGCCAGAGATACCTTTTAGAAAGAAAAGTCAGAAAATGTCACTTCCTCTGCCTTGAAACTTCTGTGGTACTCCAGGACGTTCAGAATGAAGTCTAATGACCTAAGTGTGACCTCAAGGTCCTCCATAATCCAGCCACTGTTTGTATCTCCACCCTATTTCCCGTCCAATTTCGTGTTTATTTATTTTGCTCTGGCTATCTTTGCTGCTTCTAAATATGCCGATCTTGGTCTTACCTTGGGGACTTTGTAGCAGTTGTTCCTTCTGAAACACTCTTCTCCCAGAACATTGCAGTGTTCACTTCCTCACTTCATCCGGGTCTTTGTTCAAATGGCACCTCTTCGCAAAAGTTTCTCTTGAGCATTGTATCTAAAATAGCCATTGCCCAAGTTAGGTAATTTATTTGCCAGATGAAGAATTCATATCATTTCATTTGCATATTTTGCAAATCAAATGTTTTAAATGATTAACACCCAGTTAGAAAATATACTCATTCAAAAAAATGCGAGTAAAATCCTCCTGGTGTTCCAGCTGGGTGCTAAGGATATAGCAGTAAACAGAACATACCAAAAAAGTTGCCTAACTTTATGGAACTTACATTAAATTCCTACATGGAAAAGCAAATTGTAAAAAAGAGGGGAAAATGACAAATACACCTTGGAGAACGTGTTTATCCTCCCTATTAATCAGAAGAATTCAAAAATTTAAAATAAGATACCATTTCTTGCCCATCAAATTGGCAAAGAATTTTGAAAAAATAATAGCATTGTTCAAGTCAGGGAATCAGGCACTCTCATTCACAGCTGGAGAGAGTACGTAATTAGAATGGAAATTTATCAGTATGTATGAAAATTCTTTAAATGGTTTTCATCCTTTGACCAAGACATTCCATTTCGAGAAATTTATAAGAAAATAACCAGATAGGGTGCCTGGGTGGCTCAGCTGGTTAAGCAACTGCCTTCGGCTCAGGTCATGATCCTGGAGTCCCGGGATCGAGTCCCGCATCAGGCTCCCTGCTGAGCAGGGAGTCTGCTTCTCCCTCTGACCTTCCCCCCTCTCATGTGCTCTCTCTCTCTCTCTCTCATTCTCTCTCTCAAGTAAATAAATAAAATCTTTTTTTAAAAAAAAGAAAATAACCAGATAGATGCAAAAATTTACACATAAGGATGTTCACCATATCATTCTTTACAACAATAACAAAAAATTAGGACTGACCTAATTTTCCAATAGTAAAGATTTGGTTAAATGCACTTTGCTATATGCATACGATGGAACTCTATGCATCCAACCCATTAAAAAAGAAGCTGTAGAATAGTTCATGTCCTGGGGAAATGTTCATGAAATGGTATGTGAAAACAATGAGGTTAGAAGGTAGAATGTTCAGTGTAGTTGTCCCAATATCCCAGTGAATGCACATATTTTACTTCTAAAATAAAAATTAATTTAAAAACCAATAAAATAAAATAAAATAGCCACTACCCTGTCTTTCTCCCTTGCCCTGCTCTGTTTATCTCTATTGCACTTATCTTAATTTATTGCTTTATCAACTTTCTCTTCCATCAGAATGTAAGCTCCAAGATCTTTGTCTTGGTTACCACTGGATCCCCAATACCCAGAAGAACCTCAACTAAAGAACAGATACTCAAGGGCGCCTGGGTGGCTCAGATGGTTAAGCGTCTGCCTTCGGCTCAGGTCATGATCCCAGGGTCCTGGGATCGAGTCCCGCATCGGGCTCCCTGCTCCTTGGGAGCCTGCTTCTCCCTCTGCCTCTCTCTCTCTCTCTGTCTCTCATGAATAAATAAATAAAATCTTTAAAAAAAAAAAAAGAACAGATACTCAATATATATGTGTTGAATGAATAAAGTTTTTAAATGTTTGTCCAAAGATACAGGAATTGCTGTTTATAAATTGTAAGGTCTGAAATCTGTTTTTAATAATGTGTTCTTTGAATGAGGAGAAGGGGAAAAAACAAACCCAACCCTGAGCAAATAGCACAACAGTCAGGGCTAGTTCTCTCTAAATCAAGATTTCAAAGTGGCAAACGTGGAGGTATCAGCCGAGCCACAACCATGCTGACAGCAATGGTGATGAAGTTAAGTAAGCAGAGAAAACAAAATTACGTGTGCTTTTTTGGATCCTTGAGTGAGCAGCAGAGTGAAAGGAGTCGGTTCTACTGTGCCGACCATAATCCTCTCTACCTCTGTGCTTTTGGAATGATAGTTAGCATATCACATTTGGGCTTTCTTGAAGACGGTGCTGAGGCTGGTAATGACTCCAGCAGAGAAGACCGGTCTGCTACCTTTCCCTTGCCTTTTAGCTTTCCAGAGGACTCCAGCTTTACTGCCATTTATCTTCTTCCTCCATCCTCAATTCCAACACGGACATCACCCCTCCATAAGCTCATGCAGCATCCTCAAATTGTAAAACTTCATCCTATTTCTTTTTTTTTTAATTTTTTAAAAATTTATTCATGAAAGTCAGAGAGAGAGAGAGAGGCAGAGGCAGAGGGAGAGAAGCAGGCTCCCCGCCCAGCAGGGAGCCCGATGCGGGACTGGAGCCCGATGCGGGACTCGATCCCAGGACCCCGGGATCATGACCTGAGCCGAAGGCAGACGCTTAACCATCTGAGCCACCCAGGTGCCCCAAGGACCATCCTATTTCTTAACCGGCCTTTACATTCTAGAATGAATATAACGCCATCCCTGAAATCAAATGATAAGATAGGTTTAAAATATTAATTGGAAGAAACATCCAGGACTTTCCACTCAGGTGTGAAAAGGTCCTGATGCAAAGAGAATCAACTAAAGCACATTTGATTTAATAAGCCATGGATCTAAAAGTTATGCTAAGCAGTTTATCCAATCACGGTCTTAAATACATCTCTGGGCACTGGCTGGATATAATTGGGAATAAGGATAAGAAGCAAGCACCAAAATATTAAATCTAAATTAGTCAGCCGTTCAAATGAGCAAACCCTTTGTGAACCATAATGGTCCTGAAACTGCGCATCACCACCCGCCAGTGACATCCTAGGACAAATGCTCAGAACGCCTAATTTTTTTCCACGGTTGCTAGGTTGGCCTTGAGCAGCAAAAGGCAACTGGATTTATTTTGTTCTGGCAGCAGCTCAGCGGGAACATAAACTAGCAATGCTAGGGAACAGAAGGTCTACACAGAAAAGGAAGCTCCACTCATATACTATACTAAACCCTCAAATGCCAACTACGCTTAAACCAGAAGCAATGTAAGTGGTAAACACTAACATTTTCAAAGAACTGTCTAATATTCACGGCGGAATCTATAAAAGGTGACTTTGAATAATCCCTTCCCGGCAAACCTGTAAAAGTTTTATAAAATATGCTGCAAAAATGACTCACAGTAGATGTAATTACTGTGCAACCTTGGAAACTGATGTAAAAAATTCAGCTGCCAGCATGTTAACAGCCACCTAATATATGGGTTGTTTGATTGGACTCTTTGGGCAAAACTGCAAAATTCCTAACCCATTGCTGCTATATATTTTATCAGGGCCAAATTTAGCTACTTTCATTTTTTAAAATGCCATTTTCGACATCACAGTGAATCAGGTTCAGTGTTGCTTAATTGCTTGCATACATTACAATCTAATTCATTTCCCCAAACACTAATTTAACTAGTTATTATTTATTTTTGTTTTTTGGAACAGCAGCAGAGTTCTGATGCCCGAACTCTGAAACTTGGCAAAATCATTGCTTTCTTAACAAAAAACTGTAAGAATCAGCAGTGAAATTTCCTCCTCTATGCCGTCAGCAACTGTTTCCCAGTTTTTTTTTTTTTTTAACGTATTCATCTTAAATTAACAGTTTGGTGTAAAAATGGTTCATTGCCTGTATTCTGTTTTCAATCATAATGTAGTATTTTTGTGGGCAGGGAGAAAAGCCAAATTTTAGAAGGGTCATATGCCATATTTTCACCCTGTGCCCCTCATCCATCCTTTGGCCCTGGCTGAGGCGATCAAGTGTATTGTCAGTTTAACAGCTAATAATGTCAACCAAATATATCAACCTTTGAAAGGTGTTCTCTTCTTACAAAATGTTCACTCTGTAGGCATCACCATCCTAGGCTTTGGTCTATGGGCTATCACTTTTGGAAAACGGAATTGAGTTGAATTGTTGCAAAATTAATTCTATGGTAGTGTCACTATAGGCATTTGCTATTTAAATGACCTTAACAATGAATATTTTAGAAAAGAGCCTGTTCCCCCTCCCCATTATGGTGGAATAAGTCTATCCCTTTCCACCAATTTACCTGTTTGGTAAGTTTACATACATAAGATTTTCTCCTAAGTGGGGTCTATCCCAACTATGGGTAAAAGAATGGGTGATACAGAAATGCTCTACAGGCCTTCTTCCAGATCAATATTTAGGATTATTAGGATCACCCAAATAAAGCCACAGAAACTGACTTGAGCCCTCAGTCTAACCCCTTCATTACATATCCCCTCGTTATTCTAAGACATACTGTTAGTGGGCAGGGATTTTGTCTTACGAATCTTTGTACCTCAATAAATATTTATAAAATTGAATTCTCAGTTTTGTGCAGCTGAAATAATGCCTCATATTATATGGTCACTCTGGCAGAAAACACCCTTTAATTTACTTGTAGGAGACTAAAATTAATTTTACGAAAAAGGATTAAAAAAAAAAGCATATAAAAGTTTGCCAAGGGGGGGAGGATACTTGCCTTCAAGTATATCAGTAACAATAAAGACTTCCTGATTTTTATCATTCCAAGCTTCATAACTACAGACATTGAAGCTCAAATTCTTCTACATAATTAATTCCCATTCTGTGTAAATATACTGGTAGATGTTATGAAATTGTATTTGCCAGCACTCAACTTAGTCTGTTTTGAGGAGTAGAAGCTTTTGCTCCTGAACAGTGAAACAGAGCAAATGCAGAGCCCAGAAGTTATTTTAACTACAAACAGTGCTTAAACCTTTAATTAGCTTAAACATGTCTAGTTAAGTCACTGTGATCAGTAATTAGAAGACCTGAGTCTACTTAGCCAGCTAATCTTAGTCTATAATTCTGAACAACCTAAATCTCAGGACTGCAACTTCACTTCAGAACTCTGTAGAGTATACAAGATTTGGAAAGCTTTGAATTGTCCAGAAACTCCCCACAGATCAGTACAACTCTGTGTCTACAAAGTTCAACTATTATACGTCTCATCTCAAATAATTTGCAGTCTTGTAGTAACAAAAACAATCAGATTATTATCAAAACATCATTATGAGAACTTCTATATACTGGGCTTCTTAATATACATGCTAAATTTGATAAAAACGCAGAGCATTATTTCACTTTGGAAACCAATAATTAAGAATGATCTTTCCAGTTCAAAACCATTAATCTCAGAAATACAACATCTCACTTTGGCCTCCATTACCATTTTATAAGAGTTAGAAACATGACAATGGTTCATTCCTGGGGGTTAGTACCAAAAGAACCCCAACCAACCAAACATACACACACACACAAATGATGACAATGCTGCAGTGCAAGAGAAGAATGCAGAAAGAAACCCCACCTACACCTTGTTCACAGTTGTTAAAAAAAAAAAAAGTACTGCTTAGATTCTGTTGCTAAGAATCACAACAAAAAGAATATTGAAAAGTGTCAAGATGTAGAACTCTTTTTCCTAAGGGGACCTCATCACAAGTCTGCCAGCTGTAGGAGGAACTGGTCAACCTGCTCTGTGAAGGGAGGGAGCATCCTGCAGGTTGAAAATCCTGTCACTCAAGCATCAGGGAAGAGGAACTCAAGGGAAATAAGCATTTTGCAAAAGGCAATAGAAGGGAGATTCGGATCAGGGAAAGAAATGTTTTCTGTTGTTTTAGAAGTACTAAGGAGGCGGAAGAGTGAAGAGTGACCATAGAAGTGAATTCCCTTCCTATTTTGGTCTATGCCTGCCTTAGGGAAATCTATTTATAAAGATCAACACTAAAACTAGACATATCTTTAAACTTGGTTTTTAAATTGTGGGGCAAACAAAAGTCTATTTATTATAGGGTGTGATAGAGATGAGGCCTCACTGCTCCCCTTTTTAAAGCCACTAGGGGCCTCAGAAGAATAACAGCAAACCCAAGAGCAACACCTTGCGTTAGTACAATACTTGACAATGAACAAAAGGACTTTCACATACATTGTCTCGAATGAGCACCAGCGGCACCCTCTATGTGGACAAGGCTAGTTAGCATTTCCCTTTTACAGAAAAGGACACTGAAGCTTTGAAGAAATTGCCAGTTGTTCTAAAAAAACAGAGGTCATTCTTGAGAAAGAGAAGTCTGACCACATTAAAAAAGAACCACATTCACAGAATTGGGAAGTTTGTCAACAACAGCCTGCTCTTAAAGCTACATTTTATGGTACTCCTTTTGTTCTACAATGGGATTTTATGACTGTTGTTCTTGTTTTTACAAAGCAAGAAGTTCGAATACCTGACCAATGGCTTCAAAATCAGAAATCTGGTGGCTCCTAAGCTGTGAGAGTTTAAGGGAATGGATCATTTGTAGCAGACAAGGATTCTGAACACTTTGCACTAACCGACAGTGTTTCCCCAGAGAAAGGAAGTCACCTTGCCTGTTCTGCTTGCTTCCTGGTAACTCCCCAACTGTACCAACTGTCCAGACTATAAGGGAACCGTGGCTCAGGGAAGGAGATGGGAACCACCAGGTGTACGGACCCTTCGAATGGGTCACAAGGTACTACCTCTTTCGTACTTCCAGCTGCCACACTACGTTTATTCCCAGAGGGGTGGAACTTGGCCTTGCAAAGCTAGGTCTAATTCTGTTCCTGGAGGTGATGCAGAGAAGTTAAAGCCTCTGCTGTGTTTGCTGAGTGATAATGGGATATTTATAAAATAGCTAGGAGACAGGATTTCATAGGGTTTAGTTCAAAGCATTTCTCACTGATATTTTTTCCACTCATTGGACAGTCTTTATTTTTTACCTGCAAGGAACTCTGAGGTAAGAGAAATGCTTGGAATAAAGTTTTTTAAAAAAATATTTTATTTATTTATTTGTCAGAGTCAGAGAGAGAGAGAGAGAGCGCGCACGAGCCGGGGAAGTGTCACGCAGAGGGAGAAGCAGACTCCCCGCCGAGCAGGGAGCCCAATGTGGGGCTCGATCCCAGGACCCTGGGATCATGACCTGAGCCAGAGGCAGACGCTTAACCACTGAGCCACACACACGTCCCTTGGAATAAAGGTTTGATACTGATAATTCTTAAAATTTTATTTATAATTGAGAACCTTCTTCTGACTGATATCTTTGACTTCCAATGTTTAATACCAGAGCGTGAACACTGGCCTATACTTTATTTTCTCCTGAGCTAAATGATGTTGCCTTGTAAAGGGGAAGAGTACATCTCAGTCACAAACTTCATGAAGAAGATCACCTAACTGGCACTATATGAACTTCTGGCATCTGTGTCCAGGAATGTGCATGTAGTACTATTTCAGGTCCTCTTTACTGATAATTTAATGCTGCCTCTAAATTTAATGCCTATTGCTTTTTCACCAGAAAGCAGTTTTTACTGATGATAATGATGATGGTCATTAGGGCCTGAGAGACTTTTAAAAGGATCTAAGGATGAATGAATAAATAAAAACCATGATGACTTATTCTGCACCCAGTGCCATTAACTTAACACACATGGCCTGAGCACACATGGGCACGGTTCTTCTCCCTCACAAAACTGCACTATTTAAATACATGTTACATTTATTTTTCAAACAGAATGAGTATAATTTATTCAAAGAATATCATGAAATTGTGGAATGTTAGCAATCAAGTAGGCATGCTGCAAAAAGAAAATATGTTTTACCAGGTTGATTTTTTTTTAAAGATTTATTTATTTATTTATTTGAGAGAGAGAGACCACATGAGAGGGGGGGAGGGTCAGAGGGAGAAGCAGACTCCCTGCTGAGCAGGGAGCCCGATGCAGGACTTGATCCCGGGACTCCAGGATCATGACCTGAGCCTAAGGCAGTCGCTTAACCAACTGAGCCACCCAGGCACCCCCAGGTTGATTTTTTTTTCCCCTAAAACTAGTCCTGGTAGAACAACCACCAGATTCTGTCAGGCTCTATGTTTATTCCTTCCTTCCTAAATGAAAGGAGTTTATTCTTTGCTACATTTTCATTGCCTTCTTTATTTTATGTTTTAAATATATTAAAGAATGTCATGTCGAATTTCCTTCTAGTATTGCTTCAGGTTAAGTGGGGAAAAAAGTGGGGATCTTAGAGCATCATCTTTTACATTATTAAATGAATACAGATCAATTAATATTTCATATTCATATTCATAAAAATGTGAATGTATAGACCCTGACCTTAAATACGAATATACAGGTACAAAGAGATATTCCGGAATTATTTTTATAAAGACATACGTAGTTTTTTCTCAAAGGTAAGGTTGTCACAAGGTGGTATGTTATGGCCATTATGGTGTATTTTATTTCACAAAGGATTAAAATATAGAAAAATCCCAAGGCTGCAAAAAGATTTAGTTATGCTCATCAGGCACTGAGTTTATTAGTACAGTCTCTGTTTTTCCCTTTATGAGCCAATTTCAAAGCCAATGGATAGGCCTCCTAATGACATGTGTAAAAGTAGCCACTTCTCTATTTTCCATATACCTATTTTCCTTTTCTTCTTGTGGCAGACACTGTAACAGTGAAAAGGACATTAAACCAGAACTCAGATAACAAGGATTCTATACCTAACTATTCACTCAGGGACCAGGGGACCAATCATGGGATGGTGACCAGCACCACCTGTGACTTGCTGTCTTCCCCACAGCATAAAGAAAATAGCACCACAGGGTTGTCATAATTCTGTTTAGTCTGCAAAAAAAAACCAATCACCAACAGACCCAAAGAGAAGAAGTGAGCTACAGAAAGGTTCTGGCTTTAGACAGATCCAGTGTATTAAAATTTGTATTTAAACAAAAGATAAATGAGGAGGTAGTTATTCACTTTACTTTAGAAATATCTGATATAGGAAATGATGCATTTTAAAAGCTCACTCCCATAAAATGTTCAAAGCACAATTCAATTTGCAAATATTGAATTAAAATACACCTATAGCAAGGCCCGAGGTACTGCTGCGTTTTAAAACCCACCGAGAGGCTTTGTACACAATTTAGGCTAATACGATAAAGGAATAGTACATCAAATTGGGATTGATTGTTCTGAATCAAATTCAGTCAGTCTTATTTACATGCGGCTGGTCCAATGAAAACCAAAACTTCTATCCGCCTGGAAAGACTGAGAACTCCCCGTTGCGGGAAACTGGAAACGAGCCAGTTGCTAGGCTTTGAGTTTGGACTCTGGCGCATGACTTGCTTCAGGAGAATGAAATGTGCCTTTTGGTTCAACCCCCTTGCATTGGTAGCCAGCCACGAAGTGAAAGATACCAAGTGCGCATTGCTGCATTTCTCTCTTGGGAGGCTGGGTCAAAGCCCTTTTAGTAAAATGCTTTGGGAACATGAGGAGTTGAGCTCCCGTTTGAGTCAGAGCTGGTTTGGGGGTGAGATTTTGGCTCTCTGCTACGTGTGTGTACCATGGAGTCAGATTTACTTTGGGTTGATCTACACACTGTAAGTCATCTCTAAAGTGCAGTGTTCATGGCACTGTGTACACAAACCTCTGCACTAATATGTATGTATATCATGTATACAACATGGTTTGGAATACAATAGAGGGTTATAGAGTCGAAAAGAGTAAATTTCTTTAAACACTTTAATCACTTACCGGGTAGTGAAGGGTTCACATGAAAGGTGTAAGAGAAGTGAGATGAGCAGAGGAAATCGTGGACTCCCACCCCCCACTCTCTCACTGACTGGACTGGGGGCCAAGCCTCCCACACTGCTCAGGTCCTTCTCCCTCTCTCTCTGACAGCCATCGATGATGGGATCCCACAGTGTGTACTTCCTTTCAGCTTTCTATTAGCTCTCTTACCTGCCTCTGGTACTTTGTCATGAAAGCTGTCTTTTTGTAGAATCTTCTAAAACGCAGTGGTGCGGCTTGGCTATCTTCAGAGTCTTCTTGCTTGTGGAAACACAGTCATCGGGTCTTCTAAAATCCTGTTTAAATCAGGTGAGGAAGTAGAAGGTGATGTCTATTTTAAGGAAATGGACTTCGGTGTCCTGGATGCAGAACTGGGTGCCACAGCTTCACATTCAACTTGAAAGCCCTCAAATATCTTCACTCAAAGTAGAGTGCTTCCTTCTAAGTAGTTCGCTGGCCCCTGCAATAATGCAAACTGTGCCACTCAATCACAGCCTCTCTGGGAAGATGGAGAGTTACCATGACCACCAGGATATGACCCGTGTCATCGGCATTGCCATGACACTCGTGTTCTTCCTGGAGTAGAAGAAAACAAGCAGGATGTTGATGTCGGACTGGATCTGCTAGTATTTCAGAAACCTTATTAGGTGTCTGTATACACACCTAAGTAAATTTTTAGCAAATTAAATAAATATGTAAGAAATGGGAATAGATTAAAATACAGAGGATATATAAGGTGTTTCAGTTTACTAGCTCTTGACTAATTAATTAATTAATAGGTGTTGCCCATAATCACCAATATAAATTATAAGCCTTATTATGTATGTTTGCATTCTGAATAGCTTTTGTATCTTCACTTTAATGTGTTTGGCAGAACCAAGACAGAAAAGAGAAAAAAATTATATTACATTTAAAAACAAGTGTGGGCTTATACATTCAATTCAACATATTCCTTTAGTATGTCATCCAACTGTAAATGCAAAAATACTGAAGTGTATTTATCTGTGCAGATATACTCATACTTAACTCATAAGGGCACAGCATATCATCTGTGGTGACTTAGTGTGTGGTGTCATGCTTTTCACTGACTAGTCACAATTCAGGGTCATGACAATAACTTAACTCTTAGAAACAGTTTGCTTTTTGTATACCTTTACATTTCATAAAGACTTTTATGAGGAAAGAAGAATATTTTTATATTGAAAAATGCAATTTGTTGTGTATGTAAGAAAAGTATGCTCATAGCTACTATGATAGGTACTTGGATGTGTTTCATGCATTTGTAATGGATTTGTGTAAATCGAGGCTGAGACTACAAGAAGGAGGGGACAGGAAAACATCCTGGGCTCTGACGACATGATGCTTTAAACAACTCAGCATAGCCAAAAATAAACCAGCCCCTTTCCCTACCCAACACCTCTTCCTCATTTTGGGAAATGGTATCTGTCCACTCGGTTCCCAAGGCTGGAGAACTGCCTCTCGTCCTTGTCTCTCTGTCTTCCTTAGCAGCCTCTCCCAATCTCATTCCAAGCAGCCACTGAGTCTTGTCATCTCCAGCCCCTTAAAAGCACTTAAATATGTCCATTCATTCTGTCTCTTTACGTTTACCTTAATTTAGGCCACTGTCATTTATGTTGCTTATATTTCTGTGAAGCCTCCTAATGGGTCTCCCTACCTGTTCCCAGTCTTCTTCAATCCATCTGCCACACTTCAGTCAATGTAATTTTTTCTAAAATATATCTGCCTTATTTTTTTTTTAAGCCCCTGCATGCTTAATATCACTCAGTGGTTTTTGATCTAACATTCAAGTTCCTTAGTGTGGCTTACAAGGCCCTTCAGGATCTGGTCTCTATTTATCTCACTCAACTGTACATGCCCACCCCTCACTCATAGATGGGGCCATGGACAATTAAGAGCTGTTCATCCAACTCTCGATTCCAACTTCATTTTTGGTACTGTCTACTCCCTTGATACAGAAGGACTTGTTCTAACTCTGTCTGGCTTCATTGTTCCTGAGTTTAGACCTATCTTTCACTGGGAAAGTCTTCCCTGGATTTCCCGCAGTCTCTTAAATGCACTGTGGGTGCCCCAATTACATACATTCAACATCCAACAAATATCTGTCAGGTGTCCCCTGTATGCCCGGTAGTAGTTTCAGAGGTAGGCGGTGTTGAAGATCACAAATAGATAAAGATCTTTGCCCCCACGGAGCTTTCATTCTCCCAGAATTAGCATGGTGACTTAACTCACTATCTACCTGATTTTCTTCCTCACTAGATGAAGAAGGGCTCCCCTGAAGTTTTTGTATTATTATGATTGGCAGTGTCCAATCAGTAAATGTTTAAAGACAGACTAGCAAATGTGAAGCAAAGAAATGCCAATATATTTCTTTTATCTTAGGTCATTATAGTTATTTTGAAGCCAAAATAATTGTTTGGAAGTAAAAGAACCCAAACCTTTTTACATGACATGGGGATTTGATGAAAGACATAGGAACATGTCTTCAAAATTATATATAACCCTTTCTCGCCCTAACTTGCTTTTAGCCAGAGTCCTATAACCTCTTTTAATATCTAGGCCAAACTGTTAATTTTCTGACCAACAGAGTGTATAACGGAGTCTGTGAGAATCAATATCAAAGATAAAAACACTAGACTTCTGAAAGAGAAGAATCAACTGTTTGAACAATAGTATTAAATATATGCTTCCAATGGGCCTGAGGTGAAAAGATAGATATTTTTCTTGCAAACCTAAAGCAGCCACACTAAACTCTTAAGCTGTCCTTCAGAATTAGAAATAAAAATCTAGAAGACAAGAAAAGGGTTTTTGATGTTTTGAAGCCTCGTTTTCTTTTTCTAAAGCGAAAAGAGAGACCACAGCAGTGTTCTGCTTTTGATAAGAATACATTGGATGGACTTGAAAAATCAGAAGCTAATTACTTTTAAGATGATCTTGGGCAGGAAAAAATTTAAGGTGACACGGAGAGCTGGAGTATCTAACATTTAGTATTCAGGTCCCATAATTCCTTTGCAAAGCAAATAAGATTAATATGTGATTTTTAAAAATGGTCACTAACATGCATATTTCTTATCTTCATATGCACCTTCTAAACATATGCATCTTTATTTATTTATTTATTTATTTAAAGATTTTATTTATTTGGCATAGAGACACACAGCAAGAGAGGGAACACAAGCAGGGGGAGCGGGAGAGGGAGAAGCAGGCTTCCCGCTGAGCAGGGAGCCCGATGCGGGGCTCGATCCCAGGACCCTGGGATCATGACCTGAGCCGAAGGCAGACGCTTAACGACTGAGCCACCCAGGCGCCCCATATGAACCTTTATTTAAACAGGTTTATATTTTCTGCCTTCTAGGTGCTTTATATTTATAAGCCTATGCTATTCTTCCGAACACTGTTGCTTGTTTCGTTTTTGTAGAGATCACGAGTCCACTTGATATTAGTGACTTAGACTTTCTTCTGCTTTGTGAGTGTGGGTAATAGCTTTTTTGTATACCAACTCGCTTACACTGCAGTCTATGCTGGTAATACTGTACATTGCCTGACCTCTGAATGGAAAAATAATAACAAGTTAAAACAGTCATTTTACCTGAAGTCGATAAGGCCGTAACACTCAACCTGCTTTCAATTCACATACTCAATTTTCATCCACTCACTCTCGACTTTAAGAGGAAGGAATAATGACAGGTTACAGGCACTTTATTTCAAAATTCACTCACAAAGTTATTGACAAGCATTTTTCACAGAAACAGCTCTTCTCTCTGACCCTCGTGAGCTGTTTACATGAAAAATGCTCTTCCTTGTAGATTAATGAGAGTGGAACCTAATTCCATACCAAACATGTAGCAATTGCTTTAGCATCTCTGTTTTTGATATAGGAACAAAAATAGGGATAATTTGCCTCAAATTGCAGTCACTTCAGTCATAATAAAATCTCAGAGAGTACTGTTTGCTTTCAACTTTCATTAGGTAAGCTGGGGCTGTTATTAAGGCACCAACACATAAATGTTATATTAGCACTTAACAGAAGCATAGCATTCTCCTCTAGGAGATAAATTCTACCCTTGTCAATATAATTCCTTACTGAGCGCAGTAAAAGAGTTTGAAAAGATGAAATAGTGAAGCTTTGCACTAGAGGAAAAAAAATACCCTGTTCATTCAAGCTTAAAGGCCATTTTACTGGCCCAAGGTGCCAGGGTACTGTTTAGAAAATAAGTCCCAGAGAAACTCTTGTAGGTCAAGTCAAACATTGAGACAAACTTTCAGACATGTTCTCTTTGCCTGAGGTTGTTAAATCAGTTACTTTAAATTTCTGAATGCTTTCAACTGGCATTTCAACTCTGTGTAGAAATATAAGGATTTAAGGCCAAGATGGAGTTCATTTCCAGAAAGCAAATGATAATCCTTACGTGTAAACCACTGTACACACAGCACCCACACTTTTTTTTTTTTTTTTTTAGTTTGGTAAGCCCTTTCAAAATGTCAGGTATTGTGTATAATCATCGTGATAGAGCTGTTGAAATTTAATCTGAGTTTATCCATACTCTTACCGCTACGCGTCTTAGGCATATTAAAAATAACTGTCTCCTATGTAGGCCTAAGAGAAGTGCTGTCACCTTTGGAGAAATGAGGACCACTTAGTCATCTAAAATGGAAAATAAAGGAAGGGGAGGGGCATCTACCAGCTTGGCCATTGCTAGGCCTATCATTGCCACGATCCACCTTCCCCAGCCTTTCAGAATCCTTTATCATACGTCATTCAATGGTCTTAAGGTCTTTTAAGAAGGTTGTTGTCATTTGGATTGTTTAGAAGCCTTAATTGCAAACAGTGGACTGTTTCAACTACCAAGTTCAAGCCATAATGTTCTTCAAGTGACATGTGAAATGTAAAAGTAGCTCCTGTATTTGTAAGACACACGATTACAGACAGCAACATACAGTACGTGATTATGCCTAACGATGGTGGTGATGAGGGCTATTTGGCTTCATGTTCTGTTCATAGGGTTGGATGTATTTGTATTTGCCGACTTAGGTTCCTAGTCTACTAATCTGGGACATTACTGTCATTCAGCCTTTCCCAGAAGGTTAATGCATTTCCATCCACCCCACCTCATATCCTTTACATTCTGGTAATTCTGAAAATGGCCTGTAAATGTTGACTGCGGCCAGACAGAAGGAGAAAAGAAGTGTTAAGTGCTTTCTGCTGAGACTTCAAAGTCATGGGTATAACAGACGTTCACTTGTAATCAAGTTTTGAAATGGTAGTTTTGATATATAACATTTATATGAACAAAACAGCAGTTTCCTCTTCAAGACCAAATTAAAATAACTTTCAATCCATAAATATGAAGCAATTATCTTTTTCTTAAAAAACACATTTTGGGTGTAAAATGGGAACTAATGAATATACCAACAGTTTAATATGCTGACAAATATTTTACATGGAAGTTTTTAGTTGGCTTCAAAACTTAGAAAGGCTTTTTTTTTTCTTTCGGTAATATATATTTAAAAAATAAATTCAGGTCAGAGCTAGCAACTTCTCAACCATACCAGTGACTGTGAATTTAAATATAATTTATAGGGAAAGTAGCAAGGGCCTACCATCTAATTAAAGCAAATACCTAACTATAAACTCTTTAGTATCTTACAGATTTTTGAATCCTCAGCACCTAGCATAGAGCCTGGTACCCAAGAAGTGGTCAATGGAGTATTCATGCTAACACTTTTCTGAAGGGCAATTTATATCAAATTCCAAAACGTTCATTCAACTTGACCCTGAAATTCTAAGTGTAGAAATTTATTCTAAGAAAATAATTAGAGATGTTCACAAAGAAAATAACCGGAGTTATACAGGATGTTTACCATAGTGTTATATATAATAGCAAAAACTGCTAACAATCAAAATATCCAATAAGAGATTATTAGTCAAACACATTATAGTATATCACATAATGAAATATTACACAACTATGAAAAACTGTGTTTTAAACATTTAAGGGAAAATAAAATATATTTTGTGGGAGAAAAAGAGTTCAAAGACTAGTAGGTATATTAATAAAGTGCATATGTAATATGTGTGTGCATATAAATACATACATATACATGCATACATAACTGAATGAGACAGGAAAAATTATCTAAGGAAAAAACCCCACATGTTTCTTGTAAGCCCCTGCTGGCTTATAAAGATAGAGGATGCTAGGATGGGTCCTTTATTTACTGAGTGAAGAGCTCCAGGTGAGGACCCAGAGAGAAGACAGGCCAGAGCTGAAGACAGGGCCGGCCCTGTGCAGCAGGGCTGGTGATGCACAAGGAGTTGAGGTAGTTGGCACTTAATAGGAATTAGAAGCTTGGCAAAGAACCCAGATGTCTAATGGAGATTTTTTATTCAGTTTTTCTATGCAATATGTATTGTATCCTTTGCCTTTGCCTCCTCTTGAAAACTTCAGAAAAATATTGTTTTTCCTCTTACCTGTGAAGGTAGGTAGGTTTGCTTTGAGGGGAGGTGACCAAGTGTTGACTCTGCTCAGGGGCAAATAGCAAGGCTGCCTAAGGGTCCTGACCACATCTGGGATATTTCTTTAAAAAGAAATGCACCAAAATATTAGCCAGTCCTTAGCTTTTGGTAGAGAGAGAAGAAGGGGATTTTCATCCCCTTCTTCATATTGTAATACATTTTCCAAATTTCTGTAATGAATGTAATGTATATTGCTATTGTAATTGTTATATTATTATTGTAATGTATATTACTATTATAATCAGAAAATAGTTATTTAAAAAATAAATTGATGTCAGGGGTGCCTGGGTGGTTTAGTCATTAAGCGTCTGCCTTCGACTCAGGTCCTGGGATCGAGCCGCATGGGGCTCCCTGCTCTGCGGGAAGTCTGCTTCTCTCTCCACTCCCCGCTGCTTGCGTTCCCTCTCTGATTCTCCCTCTCCCACTCCCCCTGCTTGTGTTCCTCTCTCGCTGTCTCTCTCTCTGTCAAATAAATAAATAAAAATCTTTAAAAAAATAATAAATAAATAAATTGATGTCACATGAGTGAATAAATGAGTCAGTGAATGAATGAATTTAAAAAGTGGTAGTTGTGAGAAAGACTTTAAAATATATTCAAAAGGAAACTCCTCTAATTTACAATGATTATAAGAAACCTCAGAGCCTCCTTTCAGTTACTGGTTACCTTCTGAAATAGGACACTTGGTTTTAGAATACACACACACACAATATATATGTTTTTGCTTAATGAGTTTTATAATGCCTGATTAGTCAAATAATAAATTTGCTTATAGTTTTTCTTGAAACAATTTTATCCTTTCAAATCAATATCTTAGTAATAAATTTTAATATATATGTATTACTTGTGCCTACAATAAAATAGGCAATGAAGGTAATTTAAAAAATTCCATTCCTATATATTTTCCATTGAAAAAGGGAATCTAGCAAAAAAAGCATATGCATTTAAGCAACTAATGAATGGAGTTGTGTTGACCTTACTGTTCTCCCAATTGTACTTCCAGTGATTGAGATCACTGATACTAGCCAGACAACTAGGGTTGACTCCTGGCTCCACCACTTATTGGCTGTGTGATCTTAGGGCAGGCATTTAATTCCTAGTGTCCTATTCTGTAAAATGGGATAACACTAATTCCTACCTCAAGGTCATCATGAGAATAATACAAAACATTTTTAGATTTGTTTAGATGATCACCTTTGATTTGGGTCCTGCCACCGGTATTTATGAGCATGTAGACATTGGGTTGATGCCCGCGATCCTGTAGTGCACCCACTGGTTAGAGCACTCATGTGGCACCAACGCCTGCAAACCTGGACACTAGATACTGCAGTTGATCTTGCATTCACTATTACTGCCCTCGGAGTCTTTTGTCAGCTCTAAAGACAAAACTTGGCTTTGTAGTAAAAATTCACCATTAAAGATATTTTAATAGAGTAAGACTTGAGTTTCTTAACTTAGGTAATAAACTGAGATTATGATTTGACATCAGGAAATTATATTGCAGTGGAGTAATGTACTACTTTAACTGTCTTACACTAACAGGGAGAGAACTTAGATGGACTTAATGTATAAATGATGCCCTTGTGCCAAGTAGAGGCCAAATGATAGGACATTCTTCTCAAAAGAAGGTTTTACAATGGTTCATATAGAGAGAATCCATGTCAAATTGCAGTATAGCTACACCAACCAGAAAAGGAGTCATACCCTAGGAGCCAGAATTTATTTGTTTAGGAGACACATTACACGAGTCCTACTTCTCAAGTATTATTTTGTAGTAGCTCATTAGCAATGCAAAGAAGTAAATATATAATAAGATATAGGATATTTTTATTTCATAATATTTATTAATCAGCATTAGGATTATTAGAATGACTGTCCTTCTAAATAAAGATGTATATACTTGTGACTGAATTTACAGTTATGTGTCACAATAAAGTGATGCTTTCAATTATAGTTGTATTGGCTTTGTAGGTTTATTTTTATTTAACCTTTACATTTGTTTTGGTTGTATAATTGATAAAAACCATAGGTAAAGGAGTTCGTGGGTAGTTTCATAGGTTCAAGTAACATTATACTAAAAATAATGCAGACCCAAAACTGGACATCTGCAAACATTTTTTTTTCTCAATTTCAAGAGTAAAAAGTTTGAGAATTGCTGTAGTAGAGTAACCTGCTTTTCTTTGCAGAATGTTTCAAACAATATCATTACCAAAAGTAACGTGCAATTTTGGCTGAAAATCTAATACATTTGGCTCCTATTCAAGAAGTCGATAGCTTTGTGGGCTTATTATCCTGACAAAGACGACAATGAGAGTGGTGAGGATGATTCTGCAAATCTACAGATGAGGATCCCACTCCCCATCAATAGGATGTGCACTGATTTATATTGACCCATGGACAATTTTCATCCGGTTATGATAATGACATGCATTTGCAAATTTCCATTCTCACATCTATGAAATGGACAATACCTGTATGATTATCTTCGAAAGTTAAGGTGAGGAACAAAGGAATATATGAAAGTAATTTAAATAGCAAGATTCTATGGCTACCCCAATGCATCATTATTATTTCATTAAGAATCATCTCAGGGCCTATTTACTCTTTGAGTTCTTCTTGTTCCTCCTGTTTAGGCGATCAGGAGTAGGTTATAAGCAGTTGGGAATAGGTAGTATATTAGTTCTTGGCGATCATAAAACGCAGCTGCTGAAATCTGATTGTTTTCAGAGGCTACACATCACGAAAACTTGGGCACCTCTTAGAGAACCAGGGAAGCTTTCAAAGGAAAAAATACTGTTACATCTCTTTGATAAATATAGAGGATATTGGTGCAGATGCCCAATGCAAAACAGAGACTGTGCCTCCCGGAAGCTGTCGCCCACAAAGAACTGAAGCTGAGAAACAACTCCAGCCTTACCACCTGAGCTTCTGCCCTTGAATTGATATTAAGTAACCATATCGCTCATTATAGCCTTTCATCTCCCTTTCTGATGCCTTTTAATTTTTAAACAGCCCGGCTTTACAAATCATCTCTTCTTTCATGTGTTCTCCCAGCAAAAGAATTAATTTTTGCAAGCAAAATATCTAAACAGTAAGCATAATAAGAATGAAACAGGTTCAAGCTCATTAGCAGCAGGGAGCAGATGTAGTAAAACTCTGCCAGTTCCCCTACATTGCCTTCTCAGCAGGGACTGGGCACCAAGCTGGGAGCTAGTTCCGCAGCACAATGCTTGGCTGCAGCGGCAGCAAGTGCACCTCTTTGGCTTCAAGTACAATCCTAAGAATTCACTTTGATTTTTGATTTGTCTTTGCAATAATAATGTCTAAAAGGACCCTGCAGAGCGAAAATGTAAAGTTAAGCACCAAGTGCCGGCTAATCAGGAGACCATAAGAATGTAAGGGATAAGAAAATAATTATAGATTATAAAGGCATTTTATCCTTTAAAAAATATTACCTTCTTGACAAACAGAGGCTCCGGAGTCTGGATGGAATCAGTAATTGCTCAAGTTAAACTTCCTTGAAATATCATGCCATATCTGACGTTCATTACAACGACTGTTGCCCAACGGATAGAAGAAAGCTGTGGATGGACCAAATCGATACACTGATCATGATACAAACTAAATGCACATGAGTTCTGTGAGAAAAAACACAATCTCAGATTATTAAACTAGGATTTCTTCCTTAAAAAGCACTGTTAAAATGAACCATCTTTTAGGAAACAGCATTATCAACCAAGCTGAAGCGGCTATAAATGTGAATATTAGCAAGGCTTTATTTTTTTAAAAAAAATCTCTGCTAGAAATTAGAATACATTCCTGGGACTATAAGTAATACTTAGATGTGCAAAACACTGTTGGACAGTATATATATATATCTATATATATCTATATATCTATATATCTTCTACAATCTATCCTGGACATTCAGAATGTGATTTCATATTAATGAATTTGTTTCTCCAACAGTGTTTTGCACATCTAAGTACTACTTATAGTCCCAGGAATGTGTTCTAATTTCTAGGAGAGATTTTTTTTTTTAAATAAAGCCTTATATATATTTTTTTCAGATAAGTGAAGATACACTGTAGAATCCAATTCATGGAATTTCCAATAAATCAAACTGCAACAGATCTAAATGTAACAATCAAAAACTTTATCTGCATAGTCTTACAACTCCATAAATTACTCGAAAAGCTGATACAGTGTGTTTATTTGCTGTGTTTGTGTGGGTTTAGTTTTTGCAACAGATTCATCCAAGTCTGATAGACAAGATGCTTTTAAGAGAATGACATTAACAGTGTTCCAGGAAAGCTACTCTAAATCTTTCAAAGAAAGAAAAAAGAAACTTAGAAGTGTAATTACTGGGAGAGAGGGAATGCATATTCTGAGTCTTCTAGGCTACTAAAATAAACGCGTAATCTTTCCTCTGAAAAGTAATAGTATTGGCTTCAAAACCTGGAGCAGATCTAAACCTACAAGCAAGAGTTAAACTTACCCATTTCATGAAAATTCACAAGGCAAGGTCAAGAGGATCATTAAGTAAGAAGAAGTTGACCTTAAAAAGTCACCTATGTACTATGGTTGATCTATGCCCATGTTGACCTTAAAAAAGTCACATATATACTAAGGTTGATTGATTCCTTTGAATTGCTTCACCCATATGCCATTGTGGAAGAAGCATAAATGGTTTCCCGACACGTCTCCTTTAATGCAAACATTTTTGAGTATCTTCATACTCAACTAGGTCCCATCAGTTTATATCAGTTGGATCATGCATTTCAAAATTTGGGTTAATTCTTCAAACTCAACAGATTGTGGGTAATGTTGGAAGTCATGGCAATAGTGACCTAGGACTTGTGTATCCTTGAAGGTACGTACATAAGACAGTGGGTCACTTTGTGGTATCAGCATTTTATTGTGCAGTTTCAATAATTAAAAACAACTGAGCTCCCTTAGCAATCTCCAGCATAGATCCTATGGACAGTTTATATATGGAAATATGGAACTGAAAACTTCCAGGGAATTCTGCTTTTAGGTTTTATTAGGAATTAATTAAGAATAATAGAACCAAACTGAAAGAGAAGACACATGTAGAGAAATTGGCAGAAAACACATCTTTTAATGTGGCAGTAAAACCCATCCACAAAAACATAACTAAAAAAAAATAGTGCTCTCTAATATTTTACAGGCATAGAAACCACGGACAATTGCTGACATTATATCTACCTTTTGGAATAATTTCGTCTGGGTTACCTGTCATCCAACCTGGAAATCAAGTGACAAGAAAAGAGTAGTAACTATAAAGTCCTTGAAAACAACCAGAAAAACAGGACTGAAGGGATGCTCATCAAAACACCATTCTGCCTACTGGTCATGTATGAGGAAGAGACAGCAGCAGGATACTCAACAAACTGGGGTATAGTGTTCTGAAGTGTGATATTTCCAAACATCAGTGAGGGCACAGAAATACTTTAAATTACTGCGGAAGCAGAGCCTAGAGCAATATGGAATTAACTGTGGATGACTATGACATTAGGTGACAGAGCAGCCTGGTATGCAGCTACAAGGAATAGAGTTGTTTTTGGTGGGGGAAAAAAAAAACCACAAAAAAACATCAGGCTGATTATTGCCTAGAACGTAGAGTTGCAAATAGTGACGAGCCATTCAGGTAGTAGCTACTGCCACGTAACATGACAATTTTCACATGAAAATGTCTGAGTGGAGAACATATTAAAGATCACGGAATTATAAAACTGTAAGATTGGACAGAGCCAAAGTCCACATCTGTTCAATCCTCTAAGGTCCTCCTTGCTCACCAGTTAGAGAGTTAGCAACTGAATCCACGTCTCTGGATGCCTGGTCTAGCCACCCACCCTAGTCACAGTGCATTTTAGAAGCATCAGCTTTAAAATAGAGGTGAACTTCTTAAATTAGAAGAAAACCTGTACCAATTCCTTTATATCTTCAAAGAAAATCTGTGGAGGGGGCCATATGCAAGGTGTGAAGTATGTATACTCAATTAAAACTTTCAAGGGATCGGGCACCTGGGTGGCCCAGTTGGTAAGCATCTGCCTTTGGCTCAGGTCATGATCCCAGGGTCCTGGGATTGAGCCCCGCATTGGGCTCCCTGCTCAGCGGGAAGCCTGCTTCTCCCTCTCCTACTCCCCCTGCTTGTGTTCCCTCTCTCGCTGTATCTCTCTGTCAAATAAATAAATAAAATCTTAAAAAAAAAAAAGCTTTAAAAAAAACCCACTTTCAGTGGATCTTTAAACATAAGACCCTGATAATGTCTTTGAATTTCTAATCCATTTTGGTGATTCTTAGTCCACCACAAAGACCTATTTTGATCTCACAGGTCACCTCGTCCAACCTTTTCATTTCAAGAAGTAGAAGGTCTCTTCACTCATTTCCACATAAGTAGCCCTTTCTATTCTCTCTATAAATGCATTCACTGATACTCAGGGCAGGATGAAAAATTTGGGCTACTAACTCTTCTCCAGAATTCCCACCACTTTGCTTCTACCAGTTGAATTGTACAGTTACAAATTATCAGTTGTCCTTATTCTGAACTTGAATATGCTAGTTGCAATTGCTATTGACATTATGTATTTTCAATTAAGTATTATATAATCCTACGGAATATGGATGTGAAACAAAGTAGAGCTGTTTCTATAAAACTTAAGTTGAATATTGTTGGATAGGCTTTAGAAAAGTGGGCTGTTACTAAAAACATGCTGTCAGTGTTGGTGAGAATATAGAGAAATTGGAACTCTTTTTTTCACTGTTGGTGGGAATGTAAAATGGTGTAGCTGCTATGGAGAACTGTATGGAGGTTCCTGAAAAAATTAAACATAGAGTACCATATGATTCAGAAATCCCACTTTTGGGTATTTATCCAAAAGAACTGAAATCAGGATCTCAAACAGATACGTGCATTTTCACGTTCATTGTAGCATTGTTCACAATCGCCAACAATAGGTGGAAACAACCTAAGTGTCCACTGACAGATTGACAGATAAATAAAATGCGGCATACACCTACAATGGAATATTATTCAGCCACAGAAAAGAAGGAAATTCAACAATGCATAAGAGATTCTTAATCATAGGAAACAAACTGAGGGTTGCTGGAGGGATGGCGGTGGGGGAATGGGGTAACTGAGTGATGGCCATTGAGGACGGCACTTGATGTAATGAGAACTGGGTGTTATAGAGACTGATGAATCACTGAACTCTACCTCTGAAACTAATAATATACTATATGTTAATTAATTGAATTTAAATTAAAAAAAGATAAAAAACCCCATCCGCCCCACTCAAAACCCTTGAAGACATCATGCAAAATGAAATAAGCCAGTCATAGAAAAACAAATACTGCATGATTCCACTTACATGAGGTGTCTGAAGTAGCCCTACTCATAGAAGCAGAAAGTAGAATGGTGGTTGCCAAGGGCTGGGGAGAGGCCGGAAGTGGGAAGTTGCTGTTCAATGGGCATAAAGTTTCAGTTATGCAAGATGAAAGAGTCCTAGAGATCTGATGTATAACATTGTGCTTATAGTTAACAAAACCGCAATGTATACTTACACATTTGTTAAGAGAGTAGATCTCCTGGTGGGTTTTTGTTTTTGTTTTTTTTACCACAATAAAAAATGCTATTAATTTGGGTGCAAAAGATTAGAAAAATTGTTAAATTCTAGAAATGTTTTTCACTCAGATTACTTCATAAGTGTTTTTAATTTGTTGCTCCATTTTAAAGAAAAAGAAAATAGAAATTGTAGGTAATGTATTATGAGTAGGATTTATGCAACAAATATCCAATACCAGCAGGACATGCCAAGACAAGACTTAGGCCCTACACCAAAAGACTAGTGAACTAATGTACATTTATTTGTTTTAATTTAAATGTTTTAGGGCATGTGTAGGTCATCTGTTAATGATCCCCCAATTTAAACAACTTATTCAATCAAATAGCTTAAGTATAGGTCCCGTGCCTAAGTTATTAGTTGAGATACCCCCCAATTTCCCCTTATAATGCATAAAAGATGATTTTGTCCTAAACTTTAAAGAATAGGTTTGATGATTTGGTCACTTCCACTATAATCTTGCTATTTATTCTGTTCAGTAACTATCTCTTGAGGGCCTGCTTTGTGCTAAGTATCATGTCCCACATTTTACTACGTAGTATGGGAGGTCTATGAAATTTGGACTAAAACTCGGGTTCAAAGCCTGGTTCTTTAATATCTACCTCATTAAGTTGCCTAGAAGATTAAATCGTAGGCTACTTGACTCATGGTAGGTGCTCAATAAATATCAGTTTCCCCAAATAAATCACTGCATTGAATCACAATGACAACTGACAAGTGGGTACTATTATCCCCATTTTATAATTATACAGCTAATCATTTGGAGAGCCTGCCTAAAAACCCATCTGTCTAAAGCCTGTGCTCTTTCCATTGCAGGATGCTGTTTCATTATGGTCTAATTTTGAGTAGGATTCCATTCTGGATGATTTAGCCAGGTTGAGTTGCAAATGCACCGCCAATGGCTGAATGAATTGGTGTAAATGCTAAAAATGATGCAGACAGAATTTCTTAGTGGTACCCATTTATAAATTGGGGAACAGCCGCCAGATGCAGTGGTTTAAATTTCATTAGTGTTTATGCCTAGCTGCTTTTTTTTTTTTCCTGGTGGGAGGGTGGGGGGCAATAATTAGGTTGTCTGGATGCTTCTTGGGTCTGCTTCTTTTATTATATTTTTGATTTATTATATTTTATAATTTAAGAAGTAATCTTACAAAGTAATTTCATTAGAAGTTTAAGAGAAGGGAGTGGCAAGGGCACAGTCCTACTTTTCACCAGTTAGAGTTCATGGTTTCCGTGCACTCTGATTTCAGGAGGACTATTGCCCTGGGATGTGAAGAAGCATTAAAAGTAACATTGTTAGTGTTGTTATTGTTCTGCCTTTCTAGTTGGAGGAGCATCATCATGGCTGGACTGGACAGAAACAGACTAGAAAGAGAACATTGGTGCCTTTTTCTTTAAACTTGGAAGTTTACAGTCGGCTTCCCAAGCAACAAGATGGTCACCTCTTTGCTCTCATTCTTACTCTAAAAGTAGCATTTAAGTGACTTGTCATGATTAGGCGTTTTTAGCATTGTCACCAGCTTTACTTCATGCTACACTTCCGTTTTTCTATCACTACTCTCAGATTGCTACCACAAAGGTACTGGTGTCTTGGTGTCCCTTTCTCCATTTTTCTCATATTCCTTTTGCTTCAGAGAGTCTGATCCATAATTTAAGAGCCAGGCAAACCCCAACACTGGAATTATCTGCTAAACTTGGAATTATCTCTCCCTGTTTGACTTTTCCATTGCATTTGTTATGGCATTGATTATAATTTATAGTACATTTGCAAATCCCTTGAAGGCACTTTTGTAATTTTTTTTCTCAAAAAATAGTTCGTTTGAAATTTTGATGAATTTCAAGATGTATCATCAATCACTTTATAATGAAGCAAATAACAAGCAAAAGTATAAATTCAATGTAATGGGCCATATTTCATTGTGCATCAAAGGCATTTTATATCAAACTGACGTGTATCTTGAGGTATATACCATTGTCATAAACTCAAGTAAGCTCTCCCTAGAGACAATGTTTTTCTTTTTCTGTTGTGTTCCAACAGCCAAGTCTTTCTTTAAGTAGCACACCCAGAAAGAAGAATGAAGCATCATTCTACGTAAATGGTGACTCAAGCAATGACCGCTTTTGAAGGCCTTCTCTGTTTCAGGCATTGATTGCACTTGTCATTTGGAAATTCCATGAGCATCTTCATCTTATAAATGATTAAGATTAGCATGAGTAAGTAACTTGCACAAGATCACCAAGAGGCAGAACAGGGATATGGATCAAAGTTCATCTCAAGTCAAAGTCTGTGCTCTTCCACTATGAAGACCCTTCCTGATACTCACTCTCCCCACAGCTGAGATGGATCTGACTTCTGATAAGGCTGGTGGGAATAACTTGTGTCATTGATTTATGCCCTGTCTTATTTTTGAAAGGACTTAAGACAGGGGTGAAACACAATCATGTTCTCTGCACAAAAGAACAGGGTTTGTATTGTACAGCCCTAGTTTAAATCCCGCGACCCCCACTTGATAGCTGTGAGAAACTTGTTTCCTCATTAGTAAAAGGGAGTAAGAGTGCCTAACTCTTAGTGCTGTTGTAAGAACTGCAGGCAGCAACAGTAAACCTCCTGGCATGGTGGCTGGTACGAGGAGAGATCATAAATCTCAGTTCCCTCTTCATTCTACCCTATCTTTTGACCATGACTTGCCTCTCTTTAGGTGGTAGTACCATTTGAAAGCAAAATAGCTCTATTTTTTCCCACTGACCATTACTGTCAAGTTTAACCATTATTGCCCTCATGTGTGAACAACTAAAGGTGCCACCCCAAGCTTTAGAAAAGGTCTTGAGTGACCACATCCATTTTGATGGAGTTACGGAACCTGCTTGGGATTAAGCTTGAGTATTGATCTTTATAGGCTTCTTTGCTGCTTCTTGATGTATATTAAGATACAGATAATTAACTGACATTATTTTTTAAGACTATTGAATTTGTACACTTATAGCAAACCTACACAATTTGTGTGCATCTGTAACATCAATATCATTCATTTATTTATTTACAGAGCATTTTTAAACACCCACTATTTGCCAGGCACCATGCCAAGAACCTATGTGTTGATAAGAAATGAACATAAGGCAGGCAAGGTTGTTGCTTTCTAGAAACTGCCAATCTTGAAAGGGGGAAAGACAGAGGTGTAAGTTAATGCTTGTAACTCAAAATGATATGTGCTATATTGAATAATATTAAAAGATCTAATAGATCAAAGAGAATATTTCACACATTTATAACACTAAATTCTTATCTTCCATCTCAAAAGTAGTATTAATAACAAGCGTAAATATAATGTATGTGTTAAGAAACTAAATTTATAATACCTATGATAAATATCTGAATAGTAAAATATTTTCATGAAATAGTATCATTGAAATAAAAAGTTTTTCCGAGCTTTCCCCTTTGTAAGAACAATGCAAAGACAGAGACATTGGGACACTCACTAAATCTGTCTTTGTTAAATGACCTCAACTTCATGAAAAAGGACTTTTTTCATTTAACATAAAAAAAGGGATTTTTCTTTAACAAAGAAAAATCGTATCAACAGACATGCAAACCAAAGATATATTACCAATATTTGGGTACTGTTTACCTGTTGCAATTATTGTTTAATACTTGCTCATATATAAAATTAGCTGCACATATTTCTCTCTTATTTTTGGCTTTCACTTATTAATCTAGACGGTCATGGAACTGTTCATGGGAAGTAATGAAGGTAGTTGCATGGAAAGAACAGGAGGAAAAGTGTTTTAAATAAGACCCTTTCAAAGAATATAAAGAAAAAATATTTTTCAAACTAAGCAATTTTAGAGTTAGAATAATACAAACAGTTTTGGTTTAGAAATCACAACCAGAGCATTCGCTGGGAGGTTGCGAAATGCACCTGAGGAATTTTTCCCACCTAATGCATGATGAAGAAAACATCAAGAAAGGTTAAGTAATTAGTCAGTGCCAAGCCAATATGTGACTGCGACAACGACACCCACTTGTGAATAAGACTTTCAAGAAGGAAAGTCAGAACACACAAAAAAGCATATCGCAAATATGATGAAACACCAAGAAGGAAGAGGAAACAAATAGACGTGGCTCAAAGAAGTTCTCAGCAAATGGTGTGGCACTCCGCTTCCTTCACACTCCTATTTTGATGTTTAGTCTTCATCAGGAGAGCCGATTATAATTGACATTTGCTCAGAGCACCTAAGATGACATGGTTCAAATGAAGACTCTGATGCCAGTAAAAGGGGATGACAAGAAACCCTTGTTAAAAATACTCATTTACTTGTTAACAGAGTTTTTCTATACACTTCTTTTTTATGCTGCCCTCTAGGATTCATTTTTATTTATTTCCTCCTAAGATTCCATATCTCTTATGACAGTCTTCTCATTCATGTTGCAGAAATGAAAGAGCCTGGGGTTTCCTGACATTAGTGCTTTTAAGATATGCTCTATTCCCTGGTTTCGAGCAAAAGTCAAAGGAAAAGATAATATATAAGTACAGGGAGACCTGAAGCTTGACAAAGGATCTCCCTCTGTCTAGAGAGCAAGAATACCTCTTCCTCATTAGGAACACAAGCCCAGAAGCCATGAGCTGCCATCAGCCCCTGCTACCCCAGGCTTCTTCAAGTTGTCAAAGTACACAATAGCCCTATAGTGTCTGAAAGCATGAAAACTTCTCATACCCCAAAATAACCTACTTTCCTGGTCATCCTTTTTTCTAACACAAGGCACAGTATGTGTTCCTGTAGTCAAATGTACCAATCAGCTATGTATCTGCATACAGGATTATAAGATCTATTAACTGCAGATCCTGTGAAAAGGCGATGATGCTATAGCGCTATTCCAGGCATTGTACTAAGGGTTTCACTTGTATTATTTCATTTAAACTTCACAGTGACTGTATGTTGAAACACTAATGTACACCATTTAAC
Source organism: Neomonachus schauinslandi (assembly GCF_002201575.2). Classification (NCBI taxonomy): domain Eukaryota; kingdom Metazoa; phylum Chordata; class Mammalia; order Carnivora; family Phocidae; genus Neomonachus; species Neomonachus schauinslandi. The sequence continues at coordinate 76,602,116 of NC_058411.1, forward strand.
AGAAGAGGAAACGAAAGCTAAGGAAGGAAAGAGGCAAAAGTTTGGGTAAACAGATACCAAAAGTCTTGCGGGCACTGAACCCATATTGGAAGCAGAAGAAAGTTAGATTCAAGTATGGGAGACAAAGAAACATTTAGACAGCAGGCTAAAATGCCCTTTTATCCACACACAACTGCCTTAAGTCTGTAGATCCAGCTTCTTATAATGGGTTGTTAAAAATAACACTCAGTGTTTACAGGTAAGGCTCCACAGATTATTAAAATATTTTAAAACTCCCCCACAGGTTGGTAAGAGTGCCCTGGCCATGCTGGCTTCTCACCCAGGATGCCCTTGGTATATAGCGAGTAAAGAGTTCATGCTCTGCTTTGCAGAAACCTGCTCTAACTCTGACTAGTTGATGCCTGAGTCAGTCAATCTCTCAAAGCCTTCCCGCCTGGGCACAGCCAGTGGCTCCTCCAGGGATGCCCACAGATTGGCTGGTCCTCATCTCTTCTGAAGCTGTGGGAACTTCAGTCTTCATGGGACTTTGGCTCTGAGGGAGCCAAGGAGAGACAAAAGAACCTGGAAGGGTGGGCTGGCTGGTGGGCCAAGAGTGGGTGCTACAGTAGATTTTAAATATTTTAAATATCATCTCCAATTGGGAGACTAGGAGAGAAATGCAAGTACTGATAAAATGAGGTATTCCTCATTTAATAGAATAGGGTTCTCAATCGTATTTATAATGGGATCCACAGGAAAAAGAAAAACTTGCTTCCAAATGCAAACATGAAATCTAAGGTAAAACAGTGTAAATAATTCTCAAAAATATTAATAAGAGGGGCGCCTGGGTGGCTCAGTCGTTAAGCGTCTGCCTTCGGCTCAGGTCGTGATCCCAGGGTCCTGGGATCGAGCCCCGCATCGGGCTCCCTGCTTGGCCAGGAGCCTGCTTCTCCCTCTCCCACTCCCCCTGCTTGTGTTCCCTCTCTCGCTATGTCTCTCGCTCTCTCTGTCAAATAAATAAAATAAAATCTTAAAAAAAATATTAATAAGAATACTGTGCTATGCTAAATAGATCATAAAATAAATTCACCACAAGTGAAAATAGACTATGGTGTCAGAAACTCTGCCACTTCTGGTGAAGAGATAAAAGAGATAAAAATGCTTTGGCAATTTGTTATTTTTTTGGGGGGGGGGTCAATATTAATCATATACCTAAGTGAAAGGAGAGATTTTAAGGTAGAGCTTTAAGATAGGCAGAGATTTTAAGCTTAGTAAGAAAAGGGTAAAGTTCTTAAATCCAGTAAAGTTCTGATTATTCATTAGCCAGAATAGCTTTCAATTGCCCCATTTTTTTGGGGGGGGGGGAGTAGCTGTGTAGCAGGGTACTTATGCCGAGGGAGAAGAAATGTCAATCAGTTGAGAGTAAGATATTAGCACAAACCTCCCAAATTCTGGGTAGCTGATCTATAGAGTAAGCTTGTAACAATTTATGCATTTTTTGACTCTGAAACTCAGTGGTGGCTCTCTGCCATGTTTGAGCTTGCTTTATAAGGCACTTGACAATGTGTTGAAAAGAGGTTTGCTGAGTTATTTGTGTCCTTGCCTTTTTTTCCCACACCACCAGCAAGTAAGTTCTTAAGGGCTGAGAGAGCATTGGCACCTAAGTATCCACTGGATGGACTTGAATTTATAACATCATTTCTAAGAAAACTGCATTTTGAGTTCAGGCAACTAAGTTATAAGCAAAGTTCTGGGAAAAACTTTATTCAGGTAAATTGGTTACTACTTGAAAGTATTATCTTCAACTGAGTAAGTCAACTTTATTTTTTATTTTTTTTTTCTAAGTAAGTCAACTGTAAATCAAACACCTCTTGGGATTCTTGAATGAATTATCTACTGCTTTTGTACTTTTGAATTTTTTGAAATTATATCATGAACTCCTACCCTGGTTACCACTAAAGATTAAATTACATTGGACTTCACTCTCCAAAGGCCCAAACAAAGAATTCCTGGACTCAGTCACATGAATTCTTCTGAACACAGTCCTCTAAAATACAAGAAATGTTAATACTATAATTCACAGTAGAGCTCTGCTATCTTTAATGTAATAAAATGCAACCAAAAACTCATATGACTGTAGGAATATTGCTGTCTAGTGTTGAAATGGATCATTTAAAAAATTGGAACTAAGTGCTGAACAGGGAAATCCACAATAAAAATGGCAGCAGTAAAGGGAAAAAGCAGCTTTCATAAAGAATGTCAACATTTCCTTTCATATGGATGCTTCTGCTAAAATATGTTAATCTGATCATTTTGATTTACTGGTTTTGCTTAATATTTACAAAAGGCCAATCATGTAGAATTTTACATCTTGTAGGAGACATTCCATGGATTTTTAGTATAATCCCCACCCCTCAAAAAGGAGGAAAAAAAATTACTGATTAATGGTTGTGGTCAGGGATATGAGTACCATAAAAATGAGACAAGATGGTAACACACTCCTTTTGTAAACCACAACTAGAACTTTAAAAGGTGGCAATGAATCTTATTTTACACATGGAAAATGTATACATGCCTGAAGTATATGCAATCGATCTATCTCCGCTTCAGGATTTCTAGGTATTTCAGAATATTTTTTGAATTAAGACACATTACCATATTAAGCAGTGGTGGTGTGTTGTCCCCATAAAAGCAGTTTTCCTTGACCACTGACCTGAGAAATAGCTACATAAAGTTCTTTGCTGTTTATTGTCAAGACAGTGAAGAGCCAAGGGACCTCCTAAAAATACAAATGGAAGAAATCTTTTGCAGCTTTCACCATCATTCATTCATTCTGGAAAGAGTTATTAAATCCCTAGAAGTAGTTGGGCTTCACCTGAGTAGCCAGTTTGTTTTCATCTCATTGACATGACAGGTTCTTTCACTGACTGCATTCCCCTTTTTTGCATAGACTGCTAGAAAGCTCCAAGCCAAATCTGACAAGGACACAAAACTTTATGGCACATATTTTTATAAAAAAGAAACAAAACAAACTAATCTCAACCCCTGCTGGTTTCATTTTATTTTAAGTTAACAAACATTTAGTAAGCATGAGAAATGAACCAGGTACTCTACTTGGGTTTTCTTTTTCTTTTTCCAATTTCTATATTTAATAAAGACAATTTTTCATATTTTATATACTTTTCTAAGCTATCGAATATAGAATACTAGGTTCCTAATTTTTAAGGGTACAGATTGCAGCCATAAGACCACACTTCTCCAAACTAGAGAATTAACTTGCCTCAATTCCTGGCAAGAAAGATGGTTTTCTATAAATTCCAATCACATCATATGGTTTGGTGCAAAATGAACTATCTATATGCATGAAGCTAATTGCTTAATAGCCCTTCTAACATATGCTTTCTGAAAAAAAATGTACACACACATACACATACAACAAATGTACTGGGTGGGATCCTTTGCTTAAAGGTCTCTGGAGTCTTAGCAGAAAGTTGTAAGCAAACCAAGAAACTTGCATACAAAATTATTCATTTATTCTATCCTTTGAGTCAAGTGTAAGTCAGGAAGAACTATTCATCTTGGAAAACTATCTATTCTTTCTTTAAAGCAGTTTCCTCAGGTGAGTAAATATGAAATGTGTTAAGTTTTTCTTGAAGGATACACCTTCCTATATTTTGAAATTAATGGCAAGCATAACAGGATCAGAAATCTTTATCTGAAAAGTCATCATGGAAGAAAGTTGCCTGCTCAGAATTCTTAAAAGTTGAACATAGGTAACATACTACCATAAGTACAACTGGAAAATGATTATAAAAAATATAAATGCATTCTTTTAAAATAGTACTCCAAGTATGTCTAAATATAGAAATTATTTTTAAAATAATTTATTGTCCTTTTGATAGAGTGATATTACAAAATTTAATGCTCTACCTTAAAAAAACCCTGCCTAGGAAGCTCAGTCAGAAGTCAAGATTCAATGTCTTAGTTATAGAATAATCAGCTCCCTCACAGTTTCATGCAGAAAGTAGTGCAACTTGTATCATGGAGGTGAGAACTATCTCTTAATTATTTCTGTATCCTAATTGAATACCTGACACAGTGCTGGAAAAATGAGTAAGAATTTGATAAATGGCATTGGTTGAATAAATAAATGAATGAAATGATCAAAGGCAATTTAGAGATAGAAGGGAATATTTTTTAAGAAAATTGAGGTCATAGTTGAATTAACTGCCATTCATTTTAACTTGTGGCTGAGAGAAAAATAATAAGGACTAGAACCCAAATTTCTTGACTTCTAGATCAATTATTTTTCATGTCGTTATTTTTTTTTCTAATGTAATTTAAGGATGACAGATTACCAAGATTTATCTGGATAGTCTTATGCCATAAAAAAGAATGGAGTAACTATAACACATTGGCTGAATATAATTCAGCAAAATGGCTGAAAATAAATGACCCCGGGGGAAGAAGATCCTTTTTGAATAGAACAGGAAAATGCTGAGTGGGATGCAGGAGGAGAATGGGTATATGATAGAAGAAAGAAAAAAAATATATATCTCATAAAATGAGGGCACCAGCGCTTGAAGAAGGGTAAGGGTCTGCCATTGTGATGCTATTACAATGTAGACTCCAGGCAGTTGGTTTAATGCAGAAAGATTCGGTAAGAATTAAAGGTCGAGCTCTTCAAAGGGGAGGTTCAGTAGATTGGTTTCTCTTTCCCCATTGGAGAAATATTGGCTTCCTCAAAGAAAATAAGGTAGATTCCAAGCAATGGGGAACTTAAGCCAAAGGCCCAGAGATTCTCTAGAAAACAAAGAAAGAAAGGATAGAAGAGAGAGGTTTTGAATAATAGGTGTCATGGTGGCATAGTCTGAGGGGCGGTTAGGTTTCCAAAACCAGGAAGATGACAGAATTCTAGGGCTAGCATGGCAAAATGGAAGGCAGTAAAATGTTTCTTTGGTGTTCTTGCCTTGTGTACTAGCCTACTTGTACCTAGGTTAAATTAAAAGAGGAAAATTTTTAATTAGCTCAAATTAGATACTAGACACTGGGGAGGGTATGTGCTCTGGTAAGCGCTGTGAATTGTGCAAGACTGTTGAATCTCAGATCTGTACCTCTGAAACAAATAATGCAATATATGTTAAGGAAAAAAAAAAAGAAGAAGAAGAAGGTAGCGGGAGGGGAAGAATGAAGCGGGGGAAATCGGAGGGGTAGACGAACCATGAGAGATGATGGACTCTGAAAAACAAACTGAGGGTTCTAGAGGGGAGGGGGGTGGGAGGATGGGTTAGCCTGGTGGTGGGTATTGAGGAGGGCACATTCTGCATGGAGCACTGGGTGTTATGCACAAACAATGAATCATGGAACACTTCATCTAAAACTAATGATGTAATGTATGGGGATTAACATAAGAATAAAAAAAATTAAAAAAAAAAGCCTAAAAAAAAAAAAATTACTAAAAAAAAAAAAATTAGATACTAGATAATCAAAGAACTGTCATTCCTTGATTAGATTGTACCTTAAAAAATGACTACTGTGGGAAAAAGATCATTCTAAAGAATCAATCCATTAATATTTTTGCAAACAGATGAGTTTTGTATTGATTAACTAGGTATTTCTTTAGTCAAATATTTATTGCATGCCTACTATGTATCAGGCATTTTTCTGGGTCACGTGGCTGGCTCAGTCAGAAGAGCATGAGACACTTGATTTCAGGGTCCTGAATTCGAGCCCCATATTGGGTGTAGAGATTACTTAAAAAAAAAAAAGCATTATCTAAATGTTGGAAATGTAATGGTGAGCATTGCTGTATGCTCCCTGCTTATAGATAGTATTCCAATTGTACATTGCAAAAGGAAAAGAAAAACAACAACAACAAAACTGTACCTTCATGAAGCAAGTCTGTACTTATTTTGTGCTGGGAAATGTATAATATTTATTACATATTAGGATAACATGATGGCTGCTGTATGCATCCATTTATTTGAGAGAGAGAGAAAGAGCACACATGCAAGTGAGGAGGTGGGGAAGGAGAGGGACAAGCAGACTCCAGCCAAGTAGAGCCCAACTCGGTGCTCGATCCCACAACCCCACCAAGATCATGACTCCAGCTGAAATCAAGAGTCAGGAGCCCAACTACTGAGCCACCCAGGCACCCCATGATGGTTGCTTCAAAATCCAAAGACAAAAACTTTTATTTTTCTGATTATATAACATACTATAATTGAAGAAAGAAGCTGGAAATTACAAATGTGTAAAGAAGAAAATTAAAATCACCTGCAATCATACCAACATCCCCCTCTTTTTTTTTTTTTACTATTTACATCATTCTGGTATAATTCCTATCAGTTTATTTTACAAATACACACATGCATATGTATTTTACCTGACTAAACTCATATTGTATAAAAATTTTCAATTTTTTCTTTGTTTTTTTTAAGTGGGGTCCACTCCCAGCATGGAGCCCAATATGGGGCTTGAACTCACAACCCTGATCTCAAGACCTGAGCCAAGATCAAAAGTTGGATGCTTAACTGACTGAGCCACCTAGATGCCCCTAATGTTTTTCTATTCTATGAGCATTTCTATGTAATTAAAATTTCTTAAAAATTATATTTAATATCTGAATTCTACTGTCTCACTCTTTTTTTCTTTCCAAACTCTAGCCAAATCTCTTACTATCATTAACTGAATAATCCATCCTATCTACATTATTAGGAGCTTCTGTCATATTTGGTTCATGGAAATATAAGGTTAATTTTGTGTTTATCTCTTCCATTTTATTAATCTGGCTGCAGTTGTACCATGCCATCTTAAACATTGTTGTGTCAGAAAAATATTTTCATATTTAATTGGTCATATCACTCCTTATCAGTATTTTGAAAACCGTCCTTTGCTATTTTGAATCCTAAACATTTTAGAATAATTTCTTCATGTTTCTAAAATAATCCCACTAGAATTTTGACTGATGTGCTCAAGTTATACCTGTAGTTAAATGCCATCTTTACAATATTCCCATTCAGAAGCTTTCGTTTTGTATGTTACACAGAAAGGTTTTCTAATTCCTTCCAGACAGGGGTCTTGTGCAATTTTTAAGAATATAACCAATTATCTTGTAATTGTGATTATTGTATGAACTTATTTTCCCACTTCCCCACCCCCGAATCAAGATATTATTGGTGGATGAAAAATTTAAAAATATATTATTTATATTGTATCCTGCAATTTTAGTTAATTCTCTTTTTAGTTCAAGTAGTTTTCCCAGTTGATTCCCTTGGATTCTCCATGTGAGAATGTGCTCAACACAAATATACACTTACTTAAGGCAAGAGTCTGCAAATTTATTAGAAAAAGTCATATTACATAAGGCCATTCCCATTATCCCAATTTATCATATTCTTCTGAAACAGGATGAGTAAGCCCTGGGCAATTTTAGGTATGTTTGACCTAAATTATATTGTATGTGGTTATGCATTTCATGAAAATGATAATTTGTTCTTTTTTCTAATAAATCTTAGTATTTAGGTGCCTTGCTGAATTGTCTAGAACTTCCAGAATAATCTTAAATTATAGTGCTATTGCTAGGCATTTTTGACTTGTTGCAGATATTGATGTGGACTGTGTCTGCTATGTACAATGTAGTGGCTGTTTTTTAGGCACATCTGAAAGGCCTTCATCAAGCATAAATAATGAATAGTAGCTGTAGTGATACGTTAACTCTTTTTTTTTTTTTTAAAGATTTTATTTATTTATTTGAGAGAGCGAGAATGAGAGAGAGTACATGAGAGGGGGGAGGGTCAGAGAGAGAAGCAGGCTCCTCGCCGAGCAGGGAGCCCAATGCGGGACTCGACCCCGGGGCTCCAGGATCATGACCTGAGCCGAAGGCAGTCGCTTAACCAACTGAGCCACCCAGGCGCCCCTGATACGTTAACTCTTAATGGCACTGGGAAGACACTCTTTGTTTCCCGAGGTAATGTCTGGATTTATCAGTATCTTCAAACAAGCTTCCATGCTAGAATGTGCTCAACACAAATACATTTTCACTTAGGGCAAAAGCCTGTAACTCTTTTGGAAAATGTTGTATTATTTTAGCCTGTTACATTGACCCAACTTATCATATTCTTTTGAGACAGTGTAATCTAGCCTTAAGCAATCACTGGGTATGTTTTAGCACTAAAACGGTTTCTGAGTATCATTTAGAGCTCAGTGAATTTTATCAGTATTTGCATTCTTTGGTAAAGAAACTTTCTCTAAGATCACATGATATCATTCAGTCTAATATAATTTTTACATGATTTTAAGTAACTGGGCATTCAGTGACAGGCCAGTTTTTACTCACAGGCTGATCCAGTTTAGCACTCACAAACAACCAGCACAAAGAAATAATTTATTTCCTCTTGGCTTTAACCAAGTCAATGTCCTGAGAGAGAGCATAGTGCTAATATACCTGAGCACTTCAGTGAGAGATGGAAAATCACTTATGGGCTCTAATAAAAAGACTGCTTCAGGGGAAAAAGGAGTCTGGAAAAATCTGTTGTGGGCACATAGCTCTGCTGAGCAATTCTTTCCCATATCTGTGGGCAAATAAAATACAATTTTCCTCCACTTTCCCTTATGGGAATAAAAAGGAAATATTAAGAGGTTTTTTTTTTTTTAAATATACATATCTCTGGTTTTGTGTAGGTAAAGATTGTTAATAGTATCTCATGTGTTTCAAATGTATAATTATTTGATTCAGATGCCTTCTTATTTTCTAAAATTCGTTTAAGCAATTTGTGCTCTTTTCTGCCAAAGATTTCATTAGATTCACAAATAAAACAATATAACATTGTTAAACAAGGCGTGGTAAGCTTTTTCAATCCCACTGTGGAAAAATGTATAAAAAAGGCAAATTATTTCTAAGCACTTCCAGGGTGCCACTATTCTCCATTTGACCCATGTTAAATATTCTCATTACAATTACTTCAAATGAATACAAAATCTCAATTTAATCCCAACCCTAGGGAAATGAAACATACTGCTCTGAGATGAAAGGCCTAATGTTACCTAGTTATTTGAATGCACTGCATGTTCTTAACATGGATCATAAGCAAACTGTATTTTAATAACTCAAATCATTGCACATTCACAACAATATCTAGCTACCAAATAAATGTCATAAACCTGATAATGCAGAATAAATAAACAGAAACCTGCATATTTTAACTGTTGAATTCAGGATGGAGTCCCACATGGTTCATGTCGATAATTTTCAAAACTCTTAGCTTTCTCTTAGTAACATAACCAATTATATAATTAATCAGTAGGAGTTAATTGACAATGAAATCTAGAGCATAGCTTTTTGATTATCTAACAGCACAATTTTTGTTATGTCCGCCCTCTCTGTGTATCTTTTAAAATTCTACTTTTACGTTAATTGTCATACTCTTGAGTAATCTTCTCGTGGAAATTTTACATTATGTTTTCAAAAAGGAGACCTAATTTCAATTAACATTTCCTTGACAAGGTATAACAATATTGTACATCTAAATTTTTATTTATTTTCCCTTTCATTGTTGGCAATCCCCTAAGCTTGAAAACATTTTTCTTCTCTCTGATTTGACATTTGGCAAACATCAATCTTTCTTGTACTTAAATGCACCATAGTTGACAGGCTGCTTTTGTTCAAGAACTTCAGCTTATATACTGCCTTAGTATGCCAAAATTTCCTTCTTTATTCACAGAATGATCAGTTACTATCATCCCATCTTCGGAAATTAAGTAGGTAGCCTGAAAACAGATCTTTTTCCCCTGACAAAACTGATTAAATCAAAGTCCAACTGACGAGGGACTAAATTTAGAAATTTATTATTGAGCACTCTTATATTTCTTCTGTAAGAGTATTACATCTTAAGAAGATTAGTTGGATAAATATTCCAGTGCTCTTAAATATTATAAAGATAATTTGCTTCCATACAGGTCTTGCTTGTTTAAAACACAATTTTGATACTGTTTGTCTTTAAATAATTTGGGGCCATATGAAATTATTAAGATACGAATTGAATTCTGAGGTTTAGTCTTCATGTTTTATTTTTAGGAATGTAGGGCCTTTTGTGGGGGGTGAGAGGATGGGTCATGCCCAAACTATAGATAAGAACATTCAAGAGAAAAACCTTTAACAAAATACAGTGAAAAGAGTCATTCATTTGCTATATGTGTGATTGAATATTTTTAGATATTTGCTCAGTTCTAGATATTTTTTCTCCTTTCCATCAGTGGGAAGATATAACAAATCTTCCCCAAATATACAAAATTAAAAATAAGAAAGGAAAAATAAAATTTTCTTCAAACAACGACAACCACGTAACAACGTAACTACATTGCAGTGTTGCCTGAGAGAAGTTTCCTGTTTGATGATCCAAAGGAATAGCTGATGTGTCTTTCTGTTTTTGTTTCTGTCTTTCAATGTGTGAAAGATTACCAAAGGAGGAAGGATAGAGCAGGAGAGACAAACATCAAGAATGAGAACATTAGAACAGATCAGGGAAGGGGAAATTCTGCAAACGTAGGTACAAAGATCTGAGTAAAAATTATTCCCAAATTTTATTCAAAAGCACTCATGCATGTGATTCCATAAATGAAGGAAATAAAAAGTTTTAGTGACCAGAAACAAAACAAAACAAAACCCCGTGCCTTTTATACTACTGAGATGTTGATTTTTTAAAGAAACAGAAAATATGTGTAGAATGCTTCAAATTCCATATCACTTCAATTAATGCTAGTCTTTTTCTTGGCTTATTATTGGTCCTAAGATTTCTATCAGAATATTATCTACTCCATTTTAATCAGTGCTTCCGAAACTGTCTCCTGTGTTGGAGAAATCTGGAATTGTCAGGGTGTATTTGGTTCATCTGTATTTGCCAGGGCAGTAGGAATACAAGTAGTGTTGTTTTACTCTAAGTCATATGGCCGACAGTCTATCTTAAATGGGACAGGTCTAAGTTACCATGTCCTCTTCTTGGCTTACTCAATGCTTTTGGACATTTGTGACTAAATAAAGCTTGGTCGGCTTCTTCTTTCAATATGATTACATAGTCTGTATCTATAAGAACTTTTTAAAAAGAGTGATCTTATCAAAACTTTAGCATAAAGTTTCTATTTGGTTCATGGGATCACACTATAACTTTGAAAATACTGAACTCTGTTTCCAGATGTTTGTGGTGTATAGCATCCTTCCTTGTCTATCAACTAACAAACATTGAGCTCTAGATATGTGAAAGGCAGTTAGCTAGATACTGTGTCAGTCAGTTATAAATTGATAAATCTATAACTAAATGTAAAAGCCTTTAGTTTTTATGCTTTGGTAATTTTTTCACAGTAAAAAATTCACAAATTAAAAAAAAACCACAAAACTGTTAGACAATGTATCCTAAATTTTAATTTGGAAAAAATGGTCACTATTTTTAAAGAATTTACATTACTTTCTAAATAAAATAGAAAGTTACCTGGAGGTACTGTCAGAGAGTTTTAATACATAGTATTTAAATACATAGTAGGCTTTCAATAGTAGGGGTTGATACCATTTTAAAAATAAAACAATGGCAAGAGAAGTTGGGGAATGACTCAAACTATCATTTTTTACTTTGCAATTGCAGAAGTAAAGCATGGCTATATGCATTCAGTAAGCATTTTTATTTTTTTAAAGATTTTATTTATTTTTCAACAGAGGGAGAGAGACAGCGAGAGAGGGAACACAAGCAGGGGGAGTGGGAGAGGGAGAAGCAGGCTCCCCACTGAGCAGGGAGCCCGATGTGGGACTCGATCCCAGGACCCTGGGATCATGACCTGAGCCGAAGGCAGACGCTTAACGACTGAGCCATCCAGGCGCCCCAAGCATTTTTTTTTTTTTTAAAGATTTATTTATTTGACAGAAAGAGAGAGAGAGTGAGAGCACAAGCAGGGGAAGGAGCAGAGGGAGAGGGAGAAGCAGGCTCTCTGCTGAGCAGGGAGCCCGATGCAGGGTTCGATCCCAGGACCCTGGGATCATGACCTGAGCCAAAGGCAGACTCTTAACTGACTGAGCCACGCAGGCGCCCTCAGTAAGCATTTAAACAATACAAAAGTATACACAGTTAAAAGTGAAGGTCTCTTTCCCACTGGATTTCATTTATTTCTACTAGTGCAAATGTGCTTCTGGGATGGCATCAAACATTTGTGAAGACAGTGCATTAACTTTACTACACCAGCAGTAATCCTTCCTCAAAGGACTCAATTTCAAATGGAGAAAATGAAATATAACTAGAACTTGAATCATACCATTCTGTCCTTATGTTCACACTTATATTAAAACATACTTTTAGCAAATCTATTGGGAATAGAAATTTATGCAAGACGCAAATGTATAGAGAGTCTTTAAGACTACCCCTTCCCTCTTTGCCTCCCACAGGAGGTGATATTGGTGAAGAACTGTTATGGGGTCTTGACTTCATTCACTCCTGGGATCCTATCTTTAACTTACTGTCTGCTCCGAAAACTGTTTTCAGCTTTAAAATCCTCAAGATTGAACTGATGGCTTGGTCAGAAATCAGATAAGTAAACACAAAGACTTGGTAAGAAAAATGCCCATCATGTAAAATAAAGTATTAACTGAAAGGTAATTAATGCTACAAATCACACATTGATATAATTGAATGGATACATGGTAACTGAATAAATTACTTAATTTGCTAGTTACTGTAGAAATTAAAGTATTAAAATTCAGAAGTTAGAGTCCCTGTGATATCATTATACAATAAATATTTGGAATATTTCCATCTATCAAAATGCCATCTGTCCTATCCAATAAAAATGGACTACAACCCATATGGCTCCTTTCCCCATTGATTACTCTGATGAATGAGAGAGCAAAACTACTCATAAAACCATCATATTATATGACACTGTCATTAAAAAGATATGGAGAAAGGAAAAACACAAGATGATACTTAATTTGAAACTGTCAAGTCAATTTAGTAAAGTTTTAACAACCAACTTTATGATCCTAAAAAGTATCAGCATGTTGAATAATATTATATCAGTCCGTACTCTCCTAGCATCTTCAAGGAAAACCAAAGAACCAAAAAATTTCTGGAAAGAGTATAATAGCTTATTATTATATGTTCGTATTACTAATTATTCCAGTAAGAATATACTCAAATATCCTTTCAGGCATAGCTAATTAAATTAAAAACACTTTTCTTTCACTATAGAAAATTATAAAATGATCATTTAGCTTCTGATAGCAAGTCATTTTTAAAGCAAAAACTAGATACTTTTCTTATAAATTAGAATACTGGCCATAAATTTCAACTCTGCAAAATGATCTCTCCCAAACTCATTTTCTTCTCAGCTATAAATGCATTCTCCTATGACAGCAAAATAATTACATACAATGATTCTGTAGCAAATGACTGTAAGCAGTACCTAAACTGACATTAACTAAGCAGGAAACTAAATACCACTAACCGGAATACTCGAATTTTCAGTTTGATATGGTAATTTGCATTACATTTAGTTGTAGAATGGGTATGGTTGGCATGCTTAGAAATTACCTTTATTTTTCGAGATCTATAAAGATGACCAGTATTTATTTTGCCCCTTAGCCTCACTGAAAATATTATACAATCTTTCCTTGGTGAAACTTTTTGAAAATTGGGACTTAACATCTGTGGATAAGTGAGAAGAGATACATTATGAATAAATACTTTTATTCTACATTAAAACTGAAGTTTAGCTTATATAATTTAAATTTTTATATCATCTTATTTTTAGCTTGCATTGAATACCAAATGAAGCCACTAGGGGCGTGGGGGAGGGGAATCTGTGAAATAGCTCAAATTCAAGTGTGTCAGCCACAGCAAAAATAAAATAAAGCACAAATCCAGGAAATATTTTCCCTATCAATTGGAAGCTCAGATATTGGAGCGTTAGAGCCTGTTGGATTCAGAGAAACTGCAAGTGTAATAATCAAAGTAAGAGGCAGTTAGTACTGACTGCTGGCAAACTCCACCTTGTTATCAGGTGCAGCAGTGAGCAGGCTCCTTCATGGAAGACAAGGCGTCTCCAAAGCAAAGTTTGCCAAATCAGTAACAGGCAGCATCTAAGGAAACACATCCACCTCTACAAATATGAAAGCACATAATTTTAAGAGCGATTTCAAGTTTGGGATTATTATCTGTTACTGTACCAATGCCACATGATTTTAATTGTATCTTTGCCTTATAGTTTAATATCTGGCAGTCTGAGGCTTTCTTATTCTTCGCCCTCTCCTTCCCTATATCCCTCTTTCTCCTCTAGTTTCTTCTTTTCAGTTTCTTTCAGGCTTTTTTTGCCTGCTTTATTCTTCCATATCTACTTCAGAATCATTGTGTTAAGTACATTCCCTACGAGACTTGATTTTAATGAAATTAAGTTTATTTTAAAAATAAAAACTATTTAAAACCTAAATCATTTCCATTCAGAAACATGGTGTATCTTTCCAGTTTTTTAAAGCTTCATCCCGCCATAAAGATTTATGGTTTTCTTTATAGAGGTCCTGAAATTTCTTATAGTTTTTTGATGCTACTGTGCGTGTTGTCTTTTTTCCTCCATTATCTTTTTAAATTGGTTACTGCTGATATTTAGAAAGTAAAAGATTTTTTCATATTTCCTTTAGCAACCTTATGAAGCTCTAAATTTACTAAAACTCTTGCTAGTTTCACTGGTTGTTCACGTCTCATAGATTTACTTGGTAGATAATACCACTGCAAATAATGATGGTATTGCCAATGTAACTTTTAATATTAACAGAGAACAGATTCTTGTAAGTTCTTTCTAAATTAAATTCCAATCATCAGCTTAATCTATTATTTATTTTAAATATCCATTACCTTCTGATGATATAATAGTATAAGTCATGGTACATTCTAAATTCAGTATATTTCAGAAATGGCTTTTGCTGTCTCTGGGATAACTAGGAGTTACAACCTCAAACCAGGGTACAGATCTCATGCTGAAAAACATCATCTCTGTTAAATATTTTAGAAGAGTGGATAGAAAAGGCCCTTTTCAAATGTCTTTGGAGAAATAAGATAAAATGTATCCCAAGTGAACAAAATATCAGAAAGATAAACCCCCATTTCCAGAAAGTACAGTATACCACATGGACAGAAATGTTTCTAAACAGAGTATTTTTCAACATTTTCTAAGAGCTCTAAGCTGCTCTTCAATGAGTTTTAACTTATTGCTTCGGAGAATTAAGATAAAGTTAGTGATGACTATAACGTTCTATTAAGCAATTTTCTTTCTCAATTGTGCACAGCCACTTACGCAGCAGAACATAACAGCTCAATCAAATCTTATTATGCCAGATTTAGTTCAAAGCCTTACGAAATGCACAGAGAAAGACTTGATATTGTCTGAAGCAAACCTTTTCATAAATTGCTCTTTTGTAGACTAGAAATAAAATAGATACTGTAGGTACCTTGTTATGTGTCCTTACGTTCTTCTGCCAGGAATCCAGAGCAGTTGCAATGAACTTGCTGCTGGTTACGTAACAGTGAGCCTCGAGAATGTGGTGAGGTCCAGTGCCTCTATGCATGGCCTCCAGAATTTTCAGGGTGTGGTTTAAGGACACGGAAGCTTCTGCTTGTGTTCTACCACTCACAAGTTTCCTTGTGCAAGGTATTAGTGCAATTTCCCTCACAAGGTACGAGACTTTTCCGACCTAAAACAGGAGAAGGAAATTAAGGTCCAAAACAACAAAGTATACTTCTCTCCTCATTCCAGCTATTTCTGAGTTTTTACTCAACGGGAAAAAAGAAGATAATAATAATAATACCCACTCTGGTGAGTTATTCTGAGGATTAGAAGTAATGTATATAAAATATTTATTTTATAGAGTTTAGGTTCAGAGTGGCAATCGAAATATGCTAGCCATCATTATTTCTAAATTAAGACTTCAAGCCTAATAGATGTAGCTCTCAGAAATTAACCACTGTATTTGTTTTACAGAGTAAAAATAATATGAGGATGAGTAATCTTATACATTGAGCATTAAAAGAAAAAAAAAGCTCTTTGGGTATATGTGATTAACACTTTTAAAATATTATATGCTTAATGCACTGGACACAGATATCACTAGGGTATTATTTATTCTTGAGAAACATCTGAAATAAGATTAGGAGAAAGACCTTGTTTTAATGCTGTGTGTCCCCCAAGGATGACACTGTGTTTCAATGGGATGAGGGGCTGTGGTGTTTGGGTCCTGAAAGAGGGTTTTCAATATGTCTCTATAAAGTTGAAAATGGATTTGCACCTTTCTGTTTCAGAGACGAAAGGCGCGGTATTTTTGGCTCCTAACGGTTGATAGATAACATTTTTTCTGTAGATCATTCTCTATAATTGGACATGAATTATATGAGACCTTTTTACAAAGCATCTGCTTCCTTTTTCTGTTGAGACATCTACTAGATCTTGCTCCAAAAGAGCAAGGAGGATAATAAAGGCTCTTAACTCTCTGATTTTCATAAAAATTCTGTGAATTTTTTTCACCATTGGAAAAAGTAAACATATGAACTGTTCAGTATATAGAGATGCCAAATACAGAGTGGTGTTGAGTAAAAACTTTTTTTTTTCTTCCCCATTCCTGGGGTGTGTAATTTCTTTAATAGAGACTTTGCTGAACTTCCATCACAACTAAAAATTCCTCAGTATTAAAGCTCAGTGAAAAGAAATCTCAGTGCCTGGAAGACAAGGCAATCAAATCATGTGACAGTCCCATATGCAACTCCAAATCTGTCCTCATAACTGTCTGTAGAGCTCACAAAAGAGTCACACATGTAGCTATTGGAAGAATATCTTACACAATTTGGCACACAAGTTCTAAGATTAGCAGCTGAAGAGGGGGAGGAGGAAGAGAGGAACATAATAGATTAACTGACACCCATCCACTATCTTTCTAAATTGTTTGGAATGTTTAAAATATTATTTTGATCAATCTATATATACACCCTCAAATTTGAAAGAGAAATGCAAAGCATGTTGTGGTTGAAAGAACAAATGGTTTTTTTAAAACACACACACACAAACGCGCGCGCGCACACACACACACTATGAAGTATATGTCACTGAACAAGGGAGTCCAGCCAGCTCCCAAGTGGCATGATAACATGATGAAAAGCAATCCAGGATGCTGTGAATCAAAAAGGCATGGGTCTATTTTTAAAGAGGTCTGTGTCTCCCCACCCTGTTTGCCAAGTATAGTTTTTCTGGAGAAGTTCAACATCCAAAGTAGGTGAGCTTCTAGATGTTCCAGGAGATACCTACCCAACATATACCCTTTATGAGTCTTAGGCTTCTCCATACATCATCCATGTTAATCACTAAGCAAACAGAAGAGCTGTCCAACTAGTTCACTTCCCCTATTCTTGAACAGATTGTTTGAGACATAATATGAATACTAATTAATGATAAAATATCTGTGAGTGTTTTGAAATATGGACAAAAATAGCACTTTGAGACAGGCGCCTAGATAGATCTTATGCAACAAGCCCTACTGGTCATATAAAGGGTCAGGGTACAACTCAGAGATATGAGAGCAAAATTGGCAGAGTTCTTGGCTCCAATACAGTGGGAGACTGTGGACTACTTTTTCGTTTTGTTTTGTTTTTTGAAGGGGGTGTTTCATATTCTTTTTAACCTTTTCCGAACCTCTGTTAAACTGGAAGAGTATAAAATGAAAACTCTCTTCACAGAAAAAATGGAGAGAAAAACAGTCAGAATTTTGTTAGAGGTCAACCGGAGTCGATAGAGGAACAAGACTCCACCATGTCTGACCCAGGATTATGAGTCTGGGCTCTGCAGCAAAAGAAGTAAAAGCAGGTTGGGTCTGCCCCAGTGCTCAGTGCCTGAGGCTGCCTCAGGATCTCTGATGCAAGGGCTGAGGAAAGTCATTTAAAAGAATATGATCCCTCTTCAATCCTCATTTTACAAATAGTTTTCTTAGTCTCAGAGAAGTGTACCCACAGAGATAGAGGAAATATAATTTTCTGTTACAGGGAAAGCCTATTATTAGATTCAATTATGAAGACAATTAAAATAATATCTTCTGTATTAAGAACCTAAGCTACTGCCAAAACATATTATCGCCCCTCCTTTCCTTCTAAAACTGAGTACTGTACTTACTCCTTAAAACTTGTGTAAGTTGCCCCATCTGGTCTCAGAAACTTTATCCTTTAACACACTAGTCTTTGTATTCTCCTCTAATCTTGATACCTAACATGAATGTTTAAATAGTGCTTTATAATCTTGAGACTTCACCAATTATAATTTGTTCTAATGACAAAGAAAAGACAAGAGGATTGTCTTTATATAGAATTTGGATTCTATATAATCCAAAATGAAATATAACAACAAAATCATTTATATTTGACCTTAGAGGTTTTTTTTTAACTGAATTGTACCAATGGATGTATAAAGTATTAGAGAAATTCATTTATCTCACTCAAAGAAAGGACAATGTTTCATGAAAGTCTGATGTGGGAAAGAATTAAAGTTGACCACAGTCTGTATTTCATGTTCACTCAGTCCTTATCTCTCTGAGAATTAGATATGGATTCCTACACTTTTCTGGAAGTAGATGATACTTTCCAAGACACATTCAAGTTTTGCCATGTTCCAAACCTTCTTGGAGGCATGAGAAATGGTCAATTATTTGCATTTCAAAGGTTTTCTTTGAGTTCAACTAAATCTAGAAAGAAGAGAGATGTCAACAAATTTGTCACCATCAAATGAGATGTTGTTAATAGTAGTTGCCTAAAATGACAGTAAATTAGGTCCATAAAATAAAAAGAAGGAAGATGCATAATAAAGACAATTCATTGTGGACATGAATTTTTATGATACCACACATTTTTATGCTTGCTTACATTTATTCATATTTCTCTTCATATGTATTCGTCTTTCCCCCCACCTCCACAGTAGACCTGTTGTTAGTGTGTGAAGGATACAGCAAGAACTTTCTTAAATTCTTAGGAAGAAAAGAGATATGAAAATGCCTTCTGAGTTAACTGAAAAAATATACACAGTGTTCTGGGGCGGGTCTTTTCCTTGTGATTGATTGTTAGGGTTGGCCTGACCCCTTGACTTGAGACTTAACATTTCATATTGGGTTCCCCAAGTATGGTTCCCCAAAGCCATCTCACCTAGAACTTCTCACCTGGACCTCCTTTATGTCACACAGAGATCCAAGGCTAACTGAAACACCCGCCTCTAAATCTAGGCCCTGTGCCTGAGATCCAAAACTAGGCCGACTTGGATCTCTGCTTACCGAGATGGTAAGACAGACAATAAGCTTAAAGAAGACAAAGGCTGTGTCATCTAATTCTCTTGTGCATTCCAAGTATCCTCATGTTGATGTTATGTTATGCAGTAAATTCTAGAGGGGGTGTTATCTTTAGAAGTGACAGCTAGCACACCAGTTTACATAGGGATACTCTGAATTCACCAAGAGCGCTATTAGAACTTTTGAGTTGGTTGGGTTTCTACCTTCTAAGTCTATGAGTGTAAAATAGAAGTTAAAGCAGTTTTATAAATAGAGTTGACATATAGAATCACTAGGAGCAAGAAGTGTGTAGGAAAGGATTTTTACCTTCTCAGGTTCTTCTGTTGCTTAGGCCCTAAAACTTGAAATCTTCCTTGAATCCTTTTTCCTTTTACCGCTCACTTTCTATCGGCCAGGAAATCCTGTCAGTTATACTTTCAGAATATATCCGGAATCCAACCACTTCTTACCAAGTTCCCTGTTACCATCCTGACCCAAGTTGCTACAATTTTTCATATGGATTATTGAGATAATTTCTTAATTGGTCCATCTGCTTCTACCCTTGGCAAAGTCCATGCTCAAGCCAGTGCCCGAGTGATACTCTTAACATGTAAGTCACATCCAGTCAGTCCTCCGCTTAAAATCCTCTTGGCTTCCTGTTTCACTCAGAGTAAAAGCCAAATTCCTTCCCCAGGTTTGTAAGGCCTGGTACAATCCTTGGCCCTCTCCTTTTACCTCTCTGGCATTGCCTTCTAGCATTCTCTTATAAAATGACTGCTTTGGTGACATTAATCTTGCTACTCCTTGAACAAGCCTGAAACCTTGAACACTTCTATTTTATTACATTCCCACTGGCTGTCTCCTCGGCCTAGATTGCCCTATGCTGGTGACCTGCTTTGCTAAATCCTTTAGTTCCTTCAGGAACTGTGCCCATCTGTGAGCACCCTACTTAATGTAACATCCCTTCCTCCCCCTATATCCTTACCTCCATTCTCCATCTCCCTTATCTGGTCTATTTCTTTGTCTCCCCCTAGTAGCATGTAAGTTCCATGAGGGCAGCAAAAGAGAACCCAGCACATAGTGAGGAGTGTTCGATAAATATTTGCTAAAAGAATCCCTTTCAGAAGCAACACAGTGAATGATAAGGGAGGGTTTTTGCCAAGAACAAATACTGAAAGTCATGGGAAAAACTATAAAAACTGAACAAAGAATAGGAATATCCCTCAACTTCCAATTGATTTATACAATTCCTTCCTTCCTTAAAGTAAACCAAAAGATTAAGGAAAAAGGTAATCCATACTTTCATGCTTTATTTTATTTTTTTTAAGATTTTATTTATTTATTTGAGACAGAGAGAATGAGAGAGACAGAGAGCACATGAGAGGGGGGAGGGTCAGAGGGAGAAGCAGGCCCCCCGCCGAGCAGGGAGCCCGATGCGGGACTCAATCCCGGGACTCCAGGATCATGACCTGAGCCGAAGGCAGTCGCTTAACCAACTGAGCCACCCAGGCGCCCCATGCTTTATTTTAGATGAGCACAGAGCACAAGTAGGGAACAACTAGGAGAGGCATTATAGTTGTTATTATAGGATAGGAAGTGAAAAAAAAAGTCTAAATAACTAATAGTATGATACAATAAAGGATTGACCTAGGCATGCTAAAAACAGTAAAATATGAAAATTTAATTCAAGATTACATACCAAATATTAAGTGTCAACTGTGATCATTCCAAGGATATCTTAACAAGAGTTTAACCTGATATTAATGGCTGAATTTTATTTAAAATTTCTAAACTTTATCTTAAGTAAGAGTATAAATCAGTGTTTCACTTCTACCTAGTTTGAGTACAAATGAGTTCTGTAGAATCTGGGACATTATCCCCAACACCTAGCACAGGGTCTGTGACACATAACAGGTACTCAGTAAATGCTTTTTAACTAATAGAGAATGCACAAATCAACATACTTTCTCAGTGCGGTAAATTCACCTTGTTCGTTCTTTCTCTGTGTTAACTGTAGAGCTTCCAATAGCATCTTGGTAAAGGAGGGAAGGCAATAAAATATCTGTTGTATCTGCCTGTCTCATATATAAGTAAAGGCAATAAAACAGAATTGGCCAGCTCGCTCTTCTAAAAACTTATTATTAAACGATGTAAACATATTTTCTTTCAGCCAGTAGGGTAAGGGGCCCAAGATCAAGTGGAGATGAGGCACCCCCCCCCCACACACAGAGGATTTCTAATCATGGAGGTGCTAATAAAGCACAAGAGACAAATGGTTGATCCACACCAGAGAATTTTGTTTCAAGGAATAGCTTTGGTTCTGAGCAAAATTCCTCATAATTTTAACACGATGTAACGAAGAGCGACTCATGGAGGTTGGTGCCCAAACAGGCAAGTCCTGAGAATTAAGTGTGTGACTTATAACACCTGTTCATGTGGTGAGTCACCAAAGGACTAGGAATAGCTCTGCTCAGGATGTCCTCTATACCACTTGTCCACTTGGTAGAGATCATGAAAATCAAGAGTCCCTAACAAACTTGAATATTTGAACATTGTATTTTTAACTCAACCTATATCTAGATGATCATCTAGGTGTCAGCATAATATATGACTTTTGTAGATATTCTGCAATACCAGAACACACAGATTCAACCAAGGATAAGCAGTTGTATAAAACCCAAACCATTCATTTTGGTAGAAAATAGAAAATCTTTATGAACAGCAATAATAACTAACATTTACTGAGCTATTATAATGTGTCAGTTACTGTGCTAAGCATTTTATCTATATAATCTCATTTGATCTTCACAAACCCATTGGTAGTTACTGTTATTATCTATTTTAAAGATTAGTGCACTGAAACTTGGAGATCAAGTAACTCGTTCAAGGTTACAAGGTAGTACACAGCAGACTTGGGACTCAAGTGTGGGGCTATATGATGTTAAAGCCACTGCAGTCTTATCTACTAAATCACATTACCTTTAATTTTTCTCACCTCTGGCTTTGCTGATTATCCACGCCCAACCAAACTTTGGGTATGAAACACTTCTATACAACATTTAGTGAAGTTTCAGAATAATATTAAATAGATGGTCCAAAGTTAGAAAGAAGAATGCAAACTTACTAGAGTCAGATTCATATGGTACATAGAGCTTAGGTGTTGGAAACTTGGGTTATGTGCCTTTGGATAAGTTACCCCGTGAAACCAGTTTTCCTATCCATAAAATTACAATTATGATATTTGTATTACATGGTTCTTGAGAGGATGGTGGATAATGCATGTGGAATTCTCAGTACTTGGTAGACAATATGTAAATAGTAACTATTAATTTAATGTTGAATCATCAGAAAATCATATGATCCCACAAAGCAAATGTTTTAGTAGTATATGGATTTGTTTTCTATATATACTTGGTACCTTAATTACTCAAGAATTATGGTAGTAATTTTTTCCTTTGATTTGGACCCTCTGTCTTCATATTCAATGCTGTCGGTTTAGTCACATGGATGAATTACAACTTACTGCTTCTTATAGCAGTCTGAGAAAGTATTAATTAATAATTTAATAGTAGTGAAAAATTTGATTTAATGAGTTCTTAAATCATAACAAATTACTATTCTTTCAAGGCTTACATTTATATGTAGCATAAAGTTAATTATGGCCATTTATTTATTTATTCAGTAAATTTTTACTGAATGCCTATATGTACCAAACACTAACTTTGCTGGGGATGCAATATAAAAATATATCACTCTACTCTGAAGGAATCACACTGGAGTGGGAAGATAGTTATGCCAACAGAGGGCCACTTCATTTAGAAGACCAGTAAAAAGGCATTACAGCAGTTTAATCAAGAGACAAATTGCTGAACTGGGGCAGAGGCAGTGAGTTGAAATGGAGAGTGCTTATATTTATTGATGATATTCAGTAAGTAGAATGGATGGAATGTGATGTTTAGTGCGATGCATATTTAGGAAGGGCAGGATGTAAAGGAAAAAATCTAGGCTGACTTACAGGATCCAGTTTGATTTAGAGGCACAAGTTGTAAAAGTGATGCATTAAACAAAATTTTCTCCTTAAAATGTAACTCATGGAATCATCAGTGATATTTGAATCAATAACAGGAAATGAAAGCAATCATGATGCTAAATTTAAGTAGAAGAGGATACATAGAAAAAAATAAAACAAAATGTTAACAAATGCAACTAGTTACATGACCACCATATAAATTAGGTGTGATGATTTATGATGATAAAAACCACTGGGACTACAGGCAGAAATTTTAGATTACTGGTTTCATGAATAACCTTGAATTTTTGTTTCTCTTTTGTTCTACAGCAAATATCCAATACCCCATGTCAGCAGCAGTGTATTTAAGAAGCATACTCATCTCACTAAGATGAGACTCAAATGTGGTTCTAACCCTCCACTTGGAGACTGGTGCCCCAGGTGCAATTCAGCACGAGTGTGCCCAACTAGTTCCAACTTGCTGCAATCACTTAGCAAGTGAAAAGTCTCTATTGCAAAAGGGATAGAGTCATTGGATTGGTCTGCTCTTTAAAAAGCTATTTAGAGTTTGAAGTGCAAGCTGCTTGCTGAACAAAAATCCTCAGACACAATCAGCCACAGAATTTCAACCAGACCTCAAGTATTTCACAAAGAAATGATATATCATTTGTCCAAAGAGAATGAAACACCTGTTTCTAAGAGTGATTTAAGTCAATAAGTAATAAACTCAATCTTTGTTATGAATGCTTTCTGGTGTCTGAATGATTATTGCCCTTTCAGAGGGCAAAGTGCACAAAAGACTCAGTGACCTTGTGACTTGACAGTCAAATAACCACCATTATGTTCAGTCAATGTAAATAAGCATGGCTGACAATGTGCTAATTGGCTGCCTCTGGTCAGCCAAGTGTACTTTTGACCTTAATGAGAACCTAATCAATTAATACTTAAGGCAATAAAGACCTCTTGCTGATTAAGTAAGACAGAAATCATCTTT
This sequence comes from Neomonachus schauinslandi, assembly GCF_002201575.2. Taxonomy (NCBI): domain Eukaryota; kingdom Metazoa; phylum Chordata; class Mammalia; order Carnivora; family Phocidae; genus Neomonachus; species Neomonachus schauinslandi. The sequence goes on from NC_058411.1 coordinate 76,626,416, forward strand.
TTTCAACAGGATTAGAGCTGCAAAATGGCAAACTTTTAATTTAATATATGATAATCCTCTCTTCTTAGGACCCCTCTCATTTAGCTAATGTGGTGAGATTGAACTCTGAAATGTGAAATCTTTGACTCAATGATTTATGTGTAATAGCCTTCTTAAAAAACGAACAAATTGTAATTCAGATACTAAAACAATAACTTCTGGTATGCATCTGAATTATATATTAATCAACTTATCGTGGTCATAGAGTTGAAAAAACACATGTTTTCTTAAAACTGAAAGAGTCTGTATTAAAATTCTAGAGAAAATAATGAAACTTGATAGAACTGTTACTCAATTTGGGACTTTTCTGGAAACTCCTAAGATGATAGTAGCTAGCATTTCAGGGGCGTAGAGTTTCCTTTTCAATTAAAAAGAAAAATGCTACTATTGGCTTTCATGAAGATATGGAAATGCTCCTATAAGAAAAATTTCTTTACATTACAACAGAAATTGTCACTTGTAAGTCACAAAGTGGAGTCTTCTGTAACTTGATTGCTCTAAAGCAGCATCTCCTTAAGTGCTCTGTACACTAGGTAAACAGGCTCTCTGCTGAAATGAGGCTGTAATTTGTAAGAGCATCCAGAATTACTTTCTGTTTACAATCCATAATATCTGAGTTGGCAAAGGAACACATTTTTCATTTTAGGTTAAAAATTTGTCATTTGGACACAATGACTAAAAATTTACAATTCCTCTCCTTTAACATCATTCTCCCCTGAGAATCGGTTTTCTTGTTTAAAGCTTTGCAGCTCTTTTGGCTCAGATGATACATATGAAAATGTATGTAATTTATATAGGAGAGGGGATACAGTTCCCTTAAAAAATGGTGAAAAAAGCAACAGCTGTGTATCTGCAATAACTTGAGGCTTTTAATACAGATAAATATGCAAATATGTCATAGTATTTTTAATGCACCATTTTTACACAGTTTAGTGACTGAAAACAGCAAACGTTCTGTGTATTTAGATTCATAATGAGAAATATGCATCATTCAAAACTGGAGTTATTGTCATGTTGTAGCGAGTAATAAAAAATATATGGCTTTGGATGGTAAATAAAACAGTGCTAAGTCAGTACAAGAACACCGACAAAGTCCAGGGTGGTAGTTGTGTAGATCTAATACCATGTCATCAGTATTGTTGGAAAAACTACAAAGCACACTCATACTCCTCTACCATGAGATAACACACAGATTAGCTAGTGGTATTTCTCAAATAATATGAACTGGTTAATATGTAGCTGTATTTCCCAAATAACAAGGCAATTTAATCTAGACTCTGGGTTTTGAAGATGAGACCCATTGGGTTTCAAAATTTAGATTAGTAATTTAGGTCGTTAAATCAAATTATGTATTTTGTACAGAATCATATGAGAAATCCATACTAGAGTTAGAATTAAATCCCACAGGCTCATTTTGATCTTATTGTACTAAGCTTTCTTCCAATATTACCCACAATGACTTTTCCCCCACATTTATTATGAAAAATGTCCAACAGAGAAAAGTAGAGTTATAAAGTGAATATCTATGCCTATCACTGTTAACCTTTTACAATACTCGTTGTATCATATATCCTTCCATCTACCACCTATTTTTTTCTTTTAGACTTCGACTGCTTTTGTTTTTTTTTAAATATACCTTATTTTGGGGAGGCAGTTTAAAAACTGTGCAAGTGCAGAGAGTTCCCACATACCCCTCAAGCCCTTCTCCCTTGTTTTTGCTATTAACATTGTGGATTAGTGTAGTACACTTGATACAATTGATGAACCAATAATGATATATGATTATTAACTAAAGTCTATAGTTCACATTCGAGTTCACTCTTGCTGTGCATTCTATGGGTTTTGACAAGTGTATAATGACACCCACCATTACAGTATCTTACAGAATAGTTTCACTGACCTAGAAATCCCCTGTGCTTCACCTCCACCTCATACGCATCCTTCCCTGAGGGATAAGGGTTAATGTCTTTTTTGAAGAATGCGCCAGAGGTGAAGCGTCCTTCTCATTCTATCCCATGATGGAGTACATGCAATGAACACAGCTTAGCAATGGTGATGTTCCTTGATCATCTGAGTGAGGTAGCGTTTGCCAGATTTATTCATTGTAAAGTTACTCTTCCTCCCTGTCCCACTTTATTTTTTGGAAGGATGTCACTAAGACCAGTGTATACTTGAGGGTAGGGAATTATTTATTAGCAGTATGGACTCATGTATATTTATTTTATACTTGGGGTTTTGTTGCTATAATTTGTCCAGCTTTGGCCACTGGGGGCTTGTTCCAGATGGTCCCTCTGTCTACTTGATAGGTCTCCATCCTTTCGTTTTTTGAACACTTCCTTACTTTCTGACATTATTAGACACTCCTGCCTCAGCCAGAGAGTCAGTTATTTCTTCAGGAATCGTTTTTTCTTTGTTGTTGTTGTTTTTATTGGAGAACGGCATTTAGAAACTAAGATCTAGGTGCCAGTGTCATCATTGCCACTGGGGTGTTACCACAATGATTTTTTTTTTAACTAAGAATATAACACAAGGAGGCACAATTTGAAAATTCAGCTCTCCTTAAATTTAAATACCTGAGACAAGTTGGAAGAAAATTACCATTTAGCTGTTCTATTTTATCTAATGTCTTAGAAAAAATCCATACTACCCTCAATAATATTTTTACTTATGATTTTTCTCAGCCCTATTTGGACTTTTATGAAAACGGATTTATTTTAAAAAATGACAGAAACATCAGGAATAGTTATAAATACTCATGTATCTATTCAGTTTTATGCTGTCTGGGCAAGACATATGAGATGTCTTTGTGTGGTGCGGTAGTAGTTGCTTTGGCTTTTAGCTAAAAAATGGTCCCTTGGGATTTCTCTGTACTTCTCTCCCCCTCTACTTCTGAATACCTTTCCTCAGTCTTTACATGCATAAGGTAACCAAAATGAATTCATTCACTAGTCGCATCTGACATTTGGGAGTGGTAATGAAGGTTCCTGTATACACTTACAAAGGTAAAGAAAAGTGTAGTACAGTTACAGTTGTACAGATAGCCCTATCAGCGCCAGTCAAAATGATAGATCAGCAAAATGGTCTTACGTTTAGTGAAAAGAAAACTGTCCTGGGAATCAAAAAATGTAAGATATTTCTTATGTATATGTGTGGATGTATTTAACACGCTTCTGTTAAGAAGAAAAAAAAATCAAACACTGTAGAAATACATAGCAAGGAGAATTCCTTGGAACCCCAAAACTCAGAGATAACCACTTTTAATCTTTCAGACCATTCCATTGCCCTCTTTTTATTTATATACACCCACATTGGGCAATATACCTAAGACATCTTAAATATAAACAAATGTATATGTAACTTTCCATGAATGGGACCATATGATACATGCTGTTCTGCTATAAGCTTTTTTTATTGGTAAGAATGGAGGTCTGTCCTTATCAATAAGTGGGGATATATACATATATCAGCCATTTTAATTCTGTATAATATGCCAAGGTACTATTATGTTATGATTTTTTTCTTTTTCTTTTTTTTAAAAAGATTTTATTTATTTGAGAGAGAGAGAGAGGAGAGAGAGTGAGCATGAGCAGGGGGAGGGGCAGAGGGAGAGGGAGAAAGAGAGAGAGAGAGAGAGAGAGAGAGAAGTAGACTCCCCGCTGAGTGGAGAGCCCAATGAGGGCTTGGGCTAGATCCCAGGAGGCCGGGATCATGACCTGAGCCAAAGTCGGATGCTTAACGGACTGAGCCACCCAGGTGCCCTTCTATGACTTCTTAACTTTCCTACTGCTGGATATTTAAATTGCATTCAAAGGTATTGTTAAAAATTATATAGAGACCAATGTCCTTATTGGTCATTGTCAGATTATCACCTTAGGATAAACTCCTAGGAGTAGGATCAGAGAGTAAAAGAATATGGACATTTTAATCATGGATAAATATTGCTAAACTGTCCTTTGGAAAGGTTGATCAATGCACACTCTCATCGGCAGACTATTCTCTTAAGATCTTGTTATTTCTGTTTCTAGGTTAAAACACCCTATGTTTAAGTGAGGATTTCTTACTTGTCCTGCATGAGAAGTCTTTCCTCAGTCTGGAACCTCCTCACTCATGATCTTTTTGAGTACCGATCTTACCCCATTACCCCTATTCTCTTCTTCCAGAGCACAAATGGACAACTCTCTATCTTTCATGTTTTTTAACCTGTTTCATATGATCCATGACTGAGTGGAAAACAAAACACATTTCCCTGGGAATTCAAACACACAGGTTTTCCCTCAAACAAATCTGGAGTTGAAACTGATTGGTGTGGTCCTGGAAACCCGAAGCAGATTAATTTTATCTTTGTCTTTGTCTTGCTGGGCTGCATTCTGGAAAATCACTTTAGCTCTATATTCCGGTTTACTCATTCTCTGTTTGAGTTGTGTCTAATCTGCTTAATCCACTCTCAGAATTTTTAATTTTCATAATCATAATTTTTATGTCTTAGATGTTCAAAACATTTTCTTTTAAAAATCTGCTTACTTTTAGTAGTCTCCTGTTTTTTCAAATACCTCATATTATGTATCCATAATTTGAACATAGAAGGTTCCTAGGGTTCTAATGATGCTATTTGCTTTTTTCTCCCTTTTTTTAAAATTTATTTTTATTTATTTATTTTTTTAAATTTAAATTCAATCAATTAACATATAATGTATTTTTTGTTTCAGGGGTACAGGTCTGTGATTCATCAGTCTTATACAATACCTAGTGCTCATTACAACACATACCCTCCCTAATGTCCATCACCCAGTTACCCCATCCCTCTACCCTCCTTCCCTCCAGCAACCCTCAGTTTGTTTCCTATGATTAAGAGTCTTTGTCTCCCTCTCTGGTTTCATCTTGTTTCATTTTTTCCTCTCTTCCCCTATGATCCTCTGCCTTGTTTCTTAAATTCCACATATCGTGAGATCATATGGTACTTGTCTTTCTCTGACTGACTTATTTCGCTTAGCATAATACCCTCTAGTTCCATCCACATCCTTGCAAACGGCAGGATTTCATTCTTTTTGATGGCTGTGTAATATTTCTGTTTGTGTGTGTGTGTGTGCGCACGTGTGAGTGTGCATGCGTATGTGTGTGTGTGTGTATACCACATCTTCTTTATCCATTCATCTGTCGATGGACATCTAGGCTCCTTCCATAATTTGACTATTGTGGACATTGTTGCTATAAACACTGGGGTGCATGTGCTCCTTTGTATCACTACATCTCTATCTTTGGGGTAAATACCCAGTAGTGCAATTGCTGGGCCATAGGGTAGCTCTATATTCAACTTTTTGAGGAACCTCCATACTGTTTTCCAGAGTGGCTGCACCAGCTTGCATTCCCACCAACAGTGTAGGAGGGTTCCCCTTTCTCCGCATCCCCATCAACATCTGTCATTTCCTGACTTGTTTTTTTTTTTTTTTAAAGATTTTATTTATTTATTTGACAGAGAGAGACACAGGGAGAGAGGGAACACAAGCAGGGGGAGTAGAAGAGGGAGAAGCAGGTTTCCTGCAGAGCAGGGAGCCTGATGCGGGGCTCGATCCCAGGACCCTGGGATCATGACCTGAGCCGAAGGCAGACGCTTAACGACTGAGCCACCCAGGCGCCCCCTGACTTGTTAATTTTAGCCATTCTGACTGGTGTGAGGTGGTATCTCATTGAGGTTTTGATTTGGATTTCCCTGATGCCAAGTGATGTTGAGCACTTTTTCATGTGTCTGTTGGCCATTTGGATGTCTTCTTTGGAAAAATGTCTGTTCATGTCTTCTGCCCATTTCTTGATGGGATCATTTCTTCTTTGGGTGTTGAGTTTGATAAGTTCTTTATGGATTTCAGATACTAGCCCTTTATCTGATATGTCATTTGCAAATATCTTCTCCCATTCTGTCTGTTGTCTTTTGGTTTTGTCAACTGTTTCCTTTGCTGTGCAGAAGCTTTTTATCTTGATGAAGTCCCAATAATTCATTTTTGCTTTTGTTTCCCTGGCCTTTGGAGACATATCTAGCAAGAAGTTGCCACGGCTGAGGTCAAAGAGGTTACTGCCTGTGTTCTCCTCTAGGATTTTGATGGATTCCTGTCTCACATTTAGGTCTTTCATCCATTTTGAGTCTATTTTTGTGTGGTGTAAGGAAATGGTCCAGTTTCATTCTTCTGCATGTGGCTGTCCAATTTTCACAACACCATTTGTTGAAGAGACAACATTTTCCACTGGACATTCTTTGCTGCTTTGTCAAAGATTAGTTGCTATTTTCTTTTGTATTTATTTTTTTGTTTGTTCATTTATTGTCCTAACGACTCTGATGATGCTTCTCTGTGGGGTGGGGGGATGGGTTAGCCTGGTGATGGGTATTAAAGAGGGCACGTACTGCATGGAGCACTGGGTGTTATAGGCAAACAATGAATCATGGAACTCTGCATCAAAAACTAATGATGTAATGTATGGTGATTAACATAACATAAAAAAAAAAAAAGAATGGAAAGAAAAAAAATCCCATTGTTTTGGCTTCAGCTTATCAATTTCCTTTCTCCTTGTTCCCCTAGAGAGTTCTGTCACTTTCTTATGAGCTCAGTCACACAGTGTAAAGGATATTTCTTCTTTCTTTTTCTTTCTTTCTTTCTTTCTTCTTTCCTTTTTTTTTAATATGGCATATCTAGTTGTATGTTTTGGGATTTTTTTTCAGACTACCTAAGGTTGCAAGAAATTTAAGATGCATAGTTAAGTGTGGATTTCAGATAAACAAGGAATACTCTGTTAGTCTACGTTTATCCCAAACATTGTATGGACCACACTTATACTAAAAGATTATTCATTGTTAATCTAAAATTTAAATTTGATTGGGCATTCTGTATTTTTATGTGCTATATCTGACAACTCTAGAATCTAATCCATGATATTGTTGGAAATGGAAGTTTGGGTTATGTTTTAAGCACAGTTTTGAGAAATTAAACATGGGAGACATATATACATTTGAGAATATGATTTTCTCAAATGTATCAATTTGGCTGATACACACAGTTTTAACCTGAAAATTCTAAAAACAATATTCCATTGTCTTTACCTCTGTAATTTGGAAAAACCCTGAATCCCTCAGTATCCCCACTCCCCTGTACTTTTTAAGTGATCTTCTTTCTAAATGTTTTTTTATCCCTGAGATTTAATAATTTAAAATATATATCTTAATATTGCCCACTCTTTTTTTTTTAAAGATTTTATTTATTTATTTGACAGAGAGATAGTGAAAGAGGGGGAGTGGGAGAGGGAGAAGCAGGCTTCCCGCTGAGCAGGAAGCCCAATGTGGTGCTCCATCCCAGGACCCGGGGATCACGACCTGAGCCGAAGGCAGGCACTTAACGACTGAGCCACCCAGGCGCCCCAATATTGCCCATTCTTAAAAGCATTTAAAAGCAAACTGAATCTTTTTGATCTACAGAGTCAGGATTTTTCTTCTTTCGGAGACTTTTTGAATTTTTGTGGGTTTTATTTATTCTGTACCCTACCCCCTTACCCCTGCCAGCATATAATAACCATATGTTAGCTTTCTATTTTTCTTCACATCTACTTTGGTATTTTTAAGTGCTTAACTCTTCATGACTTCTTATTTTTGTGTGACTTTTCACAACCCTGTCCTCAATCCTGTCTGGGTTTTCTACATTGCTGAGTCTCTTCTTTGCTGTTTTTAATACATTTTTTTTCTTGTGGTGTTATTTTCCTCTCAATTTCTTTCTTTTGTTCCACTAGCTTCTTTTTCACCATATTCCTTATATTATCCTTGTATTATCCCATATTTGATCTATTATTTCATAAAATTCAATTTTCTTGAGTGTGCAAAATAGTTGCAAAATTTTGATACCATTTTTGAAGTGCATTTTCTTCCGAAGTATTCCCTCTATCTGATTTTATATGTTCTGTTTCGTTGCTTCCTTTTTTTCTCATTTTAGTGGGATCAGAATTTATTTGATAGCTCTCATTTCTAAAGGGGGTCCTTCGATTCAAGCCTACCTTATTCCAAATAGTGTGGGTGTATTCCCATTGCCTTTCCTTTCTTGAATGCCCGAATACTCAGTAAGTTTTCTATTCAAACATATGCAGTAGACACATGCCAATGTTCAGTATTATTTGTTTTGTGTCTCAGATATCAGAGGGGATGGGAGGAAGAGTGAGGAAATTCTGTTTTTGACAGCACTTCATTCATTCTCCTCATACATCAGTAGAATTCAGAAGTGGGTAAGTGCTTCACCTTGTGTTCCCATGTTAGCATAACCCAGATATTTTCCTGTGTAGTTGATATGGTTTGACCACACATTTCCTGTGTAGTTGATATGGTTTGACCACACATTTTTTTTTCCCCCTTGCCTCCCTGGCTTTGTTGACTGCTCCTTGCCAGTCTTGATCAAGCATATTTATCCATACAGATTATTCCCCTTTTCTCTTTTCTTTCCTCCTGGATCCAGAACAGAAATGATTAAGCTAGGACTCCAGGTTATTGTATTGAAACAATAAGGGAGAGGTACTCCTAAAGGAAACAGTCAACATATTTTTATGTGCCTTATTTTTACCCCTAATTTCTATCCCTCCAAAGTTAGGATAAAATTGGGAGAATATCAGTGAGGTTTTTAAAAATAATTTTATTCACAAATATGTTTCCCCTCATTACATTATTCTCCAGAAAAGGAGTTCTGTGTAGATGCCTACCATCTTATCCTAATTTGATTTGAATTATTTTATATTCAGATAATGCATTTGATCCCTCCCTAGTTATAGCATATAGCATTCATTCATTTTTTATTTTTGTCTTTGCTTCATTTGTTAATTTTTGGAGTTCTACAGAAAATAATTTTGTGCAACTTCCCTTATTTGTCCACCATTTTTCCTCTAATTGCCCATTTAAAACACACACACACACATATCTCAAGAAAGTCATTTTATCTCTTTAGGTCTCAACTTGTAAAATGAGGGGATAGCTAAATGACTAACAGGGTCCTGTTCATTTCCATGATGACACGAATAGAGTATGTTCACTATGATGTCAACATACAACAAAAGAGCTGAATAACAAATTGGCGCACTCTTACCTTGCCTAGTCCACATGCAAAGATTAATTTATTCCATAGGCAGTATTCCTATTTATGACTTCAAGTTTCCTTGCCTCAAAATTGGCCTTAGATACGTCCACAGACAGTTCATTTGCAGTAACAGGGGGAAGGCAGATAGAATATTGAGTGTGGAGGGGGAGGCTGTAGAAATTTTGCTCTGATTACTTCCATTATCTTGGAAAATTAAGGTCATCATCAGGGAGTCAAGAGGTAGGAGGAATTGTTGGAGGTCTGGGATGAGAGGAGACATTGTGAACTAGTTATCAAGAAGTGTCGAGGAGTGAACGGATGAGAGAATACAGCAAGATTGCTGCGTTAGCACAAATGGCTCAGTTAGGGTACATGCTCACAGATTTAAAGTAGACTGTCAGCATAACAGCGTTTTTTTTTTTTCTTTAGCCATGTTTAGGTGCCCAGGTGCAGGTAAATAGTGTGCAGTGAACCGGATTGCACCGGGGTTGGGGTTTTGTCAGGTAGTATAATGGAGGGAGGGGGAGAGAAAGGGGCAAGGAAGATGAGAGTGAATGCATGGAGTGATCATAATGATGGGCCATTACATCTACCCAGGGAAACAAAGATAGGAAGGACAACAGGGAGCTAAGAAGGGAGGACAAGAAAAGACTAAGAAGCATTAAGCGATTAATGATAATAGGTCCTAGTGGAATCAGAGCACTACAGGGAATAAACTAGAAAGATAGGAGGTGGCAAATAAAGAGTAAGTTGCTGGAAATGAGAATATGGAAGGCTTGCTGTTATTGGTAAAATAACAAGGCTCAGTGCATGATTATGAGGTTTGGTGTCTGTGGATGAAGAAGAGTAGGTAGGTATTGGAAGGACTACCTTGTCTATCTTGAAAGGATATTGTAATCACCAAGAGCTGACAGAGAAGCTGAAGTTAAAACATATAAGGAATGAGGAGAAATAATCTGAGGGTCTGTAGATGACTAAAATAAGAACTTCTGCAACATTTTTCTTCTATGCATTTGCAAAGATGAAAAATATTGACAGGTTCCAGTGTTGGCCCAGTGTGGGAAGAGTATGGCACATTTTCCTAGTCAGTCTGGCAATATTTATCTGTATTCTCATACTTTCACTCAGCAATTCCATTATGGGGAATTCGTCCTACATAAATTGTTGTATAAGAATGCAAAGACTTTTGTACAAGAATGTTCAACTGAAGACATTTTTACAATAGCAAATAACTGTAAATATCCTAAGTGTCCATAAGTAATTGGTGAAATAAATTATACACTCATCAATGAAAAATCATACAACCATGAAAAAGAATGAAGAGGGTGACACATGTACAGATGTGAAACCATGTCCATGGTACCTCATTAAGTGGGGGGGCGTATAAAATGGTAATGCACAGAATAAGTCCTTTTTGTTGTTAAAAGCTATTTAAAAATTCTTGGATTTTATAAGCTTGCATGGGCTCTAAAATAAAAACTAGTTATTCTAATACAAAATCAATAAAAGGTATTAGACTTCATTAGGGTTCTGTGGAATACTCCAATGACTTACGAACTTGAGTTGGAGAATGAAGACAGTAGAAATTTGAAGTTCATCTCCAGATGAACACCGGCTGCCCTTGAAGACAGGCACAGAGGACTCATGTATGTATGGGTCTGGCCCTAGGTCCACTCTGACTACACCCACCTCTCCCCTCAACACTCACCATGCTCTAGCCATTGTTTTTTTTTTTCTCCTCTGTTTTCTAGTATGCTAAATTTACTCCTACTTTTTGCCTTTGTGCTTGCTATTTCCACTGGCTTTAAGATTCCTAGAGATCTCTGCCTGGTAGACTTCTTCTCAATCAAGTCTCAGCTCAAGCATCACCTCTCCAGATAAATGCTCCACTTTTCTGACTCAAGTTCATTCCCTTTTATTTTCTTCATTGTATTTCTCATTCTCTAAAGATACCTTGTTTGCCTATTTGATAACGTCTACAACCCCCTGCTAATAGAAGGTACTATGTTTTTTTTTTTTAATCACTGTACTTCTAGTATTCAGAAGAGTACCAGGTATATAGTAGGTGCTTAATGTTTATTGAGTGCATTAGTGAAGGAATGGTTAGGAGATAGTCATATGTCTAAGTGACTAAGCTTCACTCTTCTGGCTTGCTCCAGTTTGGATCTATAGGAAATTTCTGGGACATCCAACCACAAAACAATATTAGTGGCAAACCTCTGTTCCAACTGAGTAAGTACGGTAGTAAGGTTTTTTTGTCTTTTTCTTTGCAGGGGTGGGGTGAAGAGATGATGGTGGTGGTGGTAGTCATGGCAGAGGTGGTAGGCTTCACACTATATCCTAAATTCTGAGAATTCCTTGTCTCTCCTTCTACTCAAACCAATTCTGCTCATTACAATTTGGTACATAAGTTGGCTGAAACATTGCCACGTCTATAGTTTGAAATTCGTTCAGAACACAGAACACAGCCAATCCGAATTTATAGTAAGAACAGGAGATTAGTAGCTAATTATTAATTTCTTTCCTAGCATGCACTTTCTTTTTCTTCCTAATATTATTCTGAATGTCCAAACTGTAACATTTGAATAATATTGACTTCACTCATGGATTTAAGCCAAATTTAGTAATGGGCATGCAACACAGGCTTAAGCCAATGAACACATTGCAATTCTATGGCCTTATCAACTGAAATAGGATTGAGCATGTGATCTAAACTGGATCAATGCAAATAATCCAGTATTTTTGCTGTGAGAATTGAGATATGGATTCCCTCATTTCTATTTGTGCTTGGTGTATGGAGATAGAAAACCTGGAACTGTAATAGGAATGAGGAGAGAGACTGGAGCTGGTAGGAGATCACATAGGAATGGAGTAAACCCAGAGGAAGTAGAGCTGAGAGACGGAACCTGATGATATCGTGTGAATACCGGAGCAGACTATATCCGAAGTGAGATCTACTCAATTTCTGTATCTTAAAATCAAAATATTCTTAATAGATACCAAGGAAACTGTAGATCTGAAGTTGGGCTCTATTTCCATCTCTGATATCTGGGCTACAATCTGTTGCAAATAATGTCAGTGATCTGCCCAGGAGCCCTTTTACTCTTTCTGTTTCTATGCACTCATGTCCCTCTGGTGTGACAGCCACATCTCCCTGGGCCACTGGAACCACTTGGCTCACAAGTAGCAGAGAGCCTAGGAGTTTCCACTGACTGTCTAGTCCAGGGGTGGGCAAGTCCAGTTCCCTTGTCTGGGTTGGGACAACCCTATGGCATAATGTGTACTCTAGTGTCCCCATGCTGGATATTTGCCTGAGGCTGCCCCAAGCCAGGTTTCCTTCGTTTCCTGTCCTGCACGGCTCTCCCAAATCGCTTGCACACAGATCTTAATTCAGGGTCTGATTGGAAGACAGTGCCCCCTCAATGGGTGTGCAAGGGTCAGTTGTTGGCAGAAGAGATCCAAATATGAGAACTAGGAGAAGAGAAGTTTCTCTTTTGCCCAGTTTGTACTGGCTCCAGAGAGAACAGAGAGATCCTGTCTGCAGTGCAATTTCACAGACACTTCAAAGACGCAGTTTCTCGTGTGTGTGTTCCCCAGGATATACAATGTTTTAAAACTTCAGATTCATAAAAACCTAGGATTCCAGGTTTTAGCTCTTTAGAATGGAGAATTATTGCTCAAATACTTGAATTCCTTGTACCAAGGTATCTTCTCACAACATTATTCTTTCCTATAGTGTGCAATATCCACTGTGGGGGATTTGCTGTCTGGGCTGTAGGCTGTAGGAAAATATAGTGCTGTCGCAGGATATTCAGCTTAGAAACTACCGATGATGCCTTCAAAGTCTAATTTGTGGTATGAATATTTTCTTAGTTAAAAAAGAACCAGAAAAACACTGTGACTAATAGTATACTGGAATAACACCACCATATACGTGTATTTTAATATGTAATTAGAGGGAATAAAAGAACTAAGTGCTTTCTAATCTACTATTTATATAGAACTACACAGATTTCTGGCTTTAAGTTTTAGGTTCTTAGTTTCATCACATATCTATATCTATATATATACATATCTATCTATCTATCTATCTATCTATCTATCTATCTATCTATCTATATATGATGCCACATATCTGACATATTAAGTCAGCATTTTACTATTCATGGAAAAATAATCATTTCATTTTATAAAGTTGACTTATAGGTCAATATAACTGGACAAGAAGTAAGAGGTTTCACATTGGATTTTGGTGACATTTTTCAAACAGGAATAATTTTGGATAGTTAAAAACCAGTAATTATAGGCCATGTAATCTCTTAAAGGAATTTGCCTTATTATAATCATATGTTAGGAAACCTTGAGTGTTGTTGATATTCAGGCATCTACAATTCTTATGTATTATAAGGGTTAATCTACCCAGGATTTTGATGTCCTTTCTGTAGACCATCACTACTTATAAGTTGGTATAATTTGATGAGTTTAGATAAATAACCAGTAGTAAGAATTGTTGCTTTAATTAAAAAAATTATAATCTGGAAGTCATTTAGTTACTCAATAGCTTCCAGATTGGATCCTTTTTTTTTAATTATGTTATGTTAATCACCATACATTACATCATTAGTTTTTGATGTAGTGTTCCATGATTCATTGTTTGTGTTTAACACCCAGTGCTCCATTCAGTACATGCCTTCTTTAATACCCATCACCAGGCTAATCAGACTGGATTCTTACATACTGCTTTCTGTGACGTACTTAATGTATTCTGATAAATGCCATCTGTAGTTCATAGTGGACAAAATTGATGGGTAGATAATAAGTGGCTTACACAAATTATATCGTCTGGTGAGCTGTTGAGGGTGCTGGACCTGAGAATTCTGAAATTAATAGTTAAGTGGCTAAGAAAGTCTTAAGGAGATTTAAATGAAATGCTATTTATAAGTGGTATAAGTGTTTTACTCACCTCTGAATTTCACTACTAGATATCATACTTCCAATTAAAAAAATACAATTAGGCAAGTTTTGGATTTAGGGCCCATAATGAATGATAAAAAACACAACAATGACATGGGCCTTTAGTGTTAGTCCTGAGTTAAAATCCAGGTTTTTTCTACTTTTAAGCTGTGTGATCTGAGACTACCTAGATAACATCCTTCTAAGTCTTATTTTGATGTTAATTTTACTTTTAAAAATATTTATTTATTTATTTGAGAGAGAGAGAGAAAACTCGAGCGTGGGGAGGAGCAGAGGGTGAGGGAGAGAGAATCCTCAAGCAGACTCGCCACTGAGCCCAGAGCCCAATGCGGGGTTCAATACCAGGACCCCAAGATCATGACCTGAGTTGAAATCAAGAGTCAGATGCTTAACGACCGACCAAGCCCCCCAAGTGCTTCTATTTTGATGTTATTTTTAAAATGGGAATTAAAATATCTCTTTGGAGGCTGATTGTGAGGACTATTTGAGTTAATACATGGAAAATACCAGATTTATAATTGGCTCTCAACAAGTTATAGCTATTATTGTTGTTAGTGGTAGAAAACTCCCAAGATCAGAAAATTACTTATGGGTTGAATACTACTTTTAATCAAACTGGGATGTAAGGTTTTATGGATTGTTCACATGGCCTTCAATGCAGTTGGCTTCTTTGTCATCATCCATAACATTCAAATCAATAGTAATTTTCAATGCCTGTTATGTGTATGGTATTGTTTAGGCACTAACAGAATTCAGGAGATTCTTGTCTCCAAATAGTTTACAAGCAAGGGGCAACAGATGAGCCTATGGTACATTGTAAGACAAAGTATGATAAGAGCTCAGGCTTTTAAAGAAAGGGTTGTTATCTGTTTTAAGAGTGACAGGAGGAAAATGGAGGAAAATTGCAACCACTACCGTCATTTATTATAACATTAATACATATGAGAAAGGGAAATCTTTGTTCATGTAGCTAACAAATGGCAAAGGCAGAATTCAAACCCTATCTGCCCAATCCCCACACTGATGCTTTCAAATTCTATGCAACCACCATATGCCCTCTTAGATGCTGCAGTTTTCATATTATACATCATGATTGATACCAGTTTTCTTAGGGTGGAATGGATACACTCAGTTGTTGTTTGGCTGCTGGGGTTTTCCTATACAATTCCACTTGGATGGTAATCCTAACTGAGAATTTCTCCATTTCTTTACTTGAAAAGCCAGCATAGAAAGAGTGACCATAAGCAGTAAATGAAGTCCTGCTGTCAGGAGTGTGTGGCAAGAATGACTTCCCGCTTACAAAATCATTTCCTTGTCAGTAGCTGCCTTTCCTTACTACTGGGCAACACTTTATTAAGACATTTCAATAATTAGCTATGCAAATGAGACACCACCTTCCGGAGCAGATATTACTGAGAACTGAGCCATTTGTGGAACAAATTCCCAGATCTGCAACTCAGTAATGAAATTATTTTGGGCAAACTTATTCATATTTCTGTGGTTCTCTTTATCTCCTTGGATATTCGGAAATAGACAATGTTGCCTATACAGTTCTGTCATTTAATTCCTTTCTATTTCGCATCATAATTATTTACATAATAATTTTATTTGCCTTACCAATGTATGAGCTACTTCAATGCAGCAGCTAAAGTAGTATCTTGCACATGACCAATAATTATTGGATGAATGATTCATAAAACTGAAACATTTCCAGTGAATGTTTGTATGTTTAATGCTCAAAAAAAAAAAAAAAAAAACCACCCTAGCAGTATTGGATTATAATTCAGCACAGTGAAGAAAGCTTTAAAGAGTAAACATTTTTTAGCTTTTAAGTTCCTTGAAGGCAGAAGCTATAAACAAATGTCAAATATTTTTATGTTCAGATAAGAGTGGGATATAACAAATAATGTTTAATTAATGATTTTGAATCAATATAAAATGAGAATGATTCATAGTGCAATCAGCATTTTTAAAAAATTCCAAACTATCTGCTTTCTATGGCATTTTGCCCCTTTCCACTTCTCCCTCCCCTCTGGGAACTAGAAGAACCCCTGGAATGACCTCTTTAAAGGCTAAGCTTTCTCTATTGCACTTCAGTGTTAAATCTTTTTTCCTTCTGAAAGGTGGAGGGAGCTTCCTGAATGATTGATTGGTGAGGTGTCCCCTGGACACACTGGTGCAAACACCATGCAACCACTGATTGATGTGCTCGCTCTTTCACGAACACATTCATTTTCTCTTCTCTAACTCATACAATTTATTCATCCCATGATGCATTTATGCATCCATTATCACTGTCTTTCAATTTTTAAGCAGGTGAAGAGATGAAAAGTTAACACTTATAAGGTTATAAGGCTTATAAAGCAGGCCGGTCTTCAGTAAAATATCTGATCTTCCCATATATCCAGAAGAATATTTTCTGAAGGGTTTCTTTTACTCTGATTAGTTACAAATTTAGAACAACTTTGGGAAGGGGGGGTGGTGAAGACTTCTACTACGTACTTGGGCTGAGTCTTTGACTAACACCAGGGCTAAAAGAAGGATCAGAAGATCAAAATTCCAGTTAGGGGCCTATCATTGCTTGTGAGCTTGGCAAAGTCAATTACACTTCTTAGAATTCAGCTTCCTTATCTGTACAATGTGAAGAATGAACTAGAGCTTTGAAGCTTTGAAGGCTCCTTCTAGTTACAATGTGCAGTGATTCTGTAACTGCCACTGATAGGTAGTGACATCATGAAGAAATCTGACACTCCTGAGAAATTCAAACCAAAGTCATTACTCTTTTCGGGGGAGGCTAATCATGGTACATATTGTTAATGTGATTTAAATATGAACAACATGCCCACTCTGGAGAAATATGAACAATTTATAAAAGAATCTATCGTATAACTCAAGATTCTATAAAATCAGAGAAAATTCTCCAATCCACATATAGTTTAGGAGCAAACATTAATCTTAAAAACATTTCTGGGTAACTGTTTTTGGGTAACTGGGGTAAAGAAGAGGCATTATGAGGGAAAGTAGAAATTTAGTTTAAAAATTGGTTAGCCTTGGGGCGCCTGGGTGGCTCAGTCATTAAGCGTCTGCCTTTGGCTGGGGTCGTTGATCCCAGGGTCCCGGGATCGAGCCCCACATCGGGCTCCCTGCCCAGCGGGAAGCTTGCTTCTCCCTCTCCCACTCCCCCTGCTTGTGTTCCCTTTCTTGCTGTCTCTCTCTCTGTCAAATAAATAAAAATTAAAAAAAAAAATTGGTTAGCCTTTGGGTTTACAAAAGAGAGAAAGCCTTAATCTGATACAAGAGAAGGTTGCTTTTATTTTCCAAGAAGACTTATTTCCATATGGCTTATCACTTCAATGAACTGCAAAACAGCCCTTTCAAATCAACCAAATCAATACATTTTCATTTTCATGAAATTAAGCATTTTGAAATGTCTTAACCCAAGAGTCTCCCACAGTAACATAATTTACAGTGTTATCTGTAAGAAATTATAATCACAGATTTAAGGAATGTAATGCAGGACATTTTGAAGCAAATGCTAAAAGCATCTGAGAGATAAGTTTCATTAGCAGGTCAAAACACACTGGTGAACTTTTATTCATTTATTAATTCAGATAATATTGGTTGAGCAGTTAATTGTCAGGTGCAATCTTTTGTTTATTTTGTTCATCTATATATCCTTACCAAAGATGACACATAGATGATAATTTGTATTTTGTGATATCAGCTACCATTACCCCACCCGTTTCCCTGTCAGTATCTCCCTTTTGAATAGTATTTTTCTTCAAAGCTCTGCCTGCCTTTTACTGAGCAGTGGGATTAGTGCCAGACCGCAGTAAGCAATTTGTTCATCCTTGGAGAGCACATTTGCACTACCCCATGATACAGGCATTTAAACGATTTTATTCGTTCACCTGTGTTGAACATTTAAGGGGGTAAATTTTCAGTCCAGGGATTTGGCTTTAAAACTCCAATTGATGTTAATGAGAATTTGTAATGAGCCCCTTCTTCGTAATTAGTGGCACCATACCTGTGACTGTAGGAGGCATGGCTTGGACGTGGGAAGCTTAACGAGGTGATAACAAGGAGAAAATGTTTAAGCCTGGATTTTGGCCTGGTCCATACTTTACTATGCAAACATACTTAGGAGCTAATGCTTTAAAGTAAATTTATTACCTGGCTTTTATGGCTGTGTAGACCTTCCCTAAGAACAATCTGTCTTTTCTATAAAAATACTCTTGTTCTACAGAAAAAGAGTGACACAGAAGAAGCTAAATCAACTGAGCAAGAATAGGATCAGATTTCCCCTCCTTGTTCATGTAGAGAAAATTTGATGTTGAAACAAACTATCTCTTGCTGTTTTGTTTGCCTCGACTAAGGAATACCAGTGCTCTTTCCACACTGAAGGGCAAAATTTTGTTCTTTAGGTAAACTGAACCCCCACATATCATTCAGGATATTACAGGGATGATTTAAGGAAATAAGATTCTGACTTTTATAGCATCGTACCTTCAATATTATCTGATCATTATGGTATGTGGGTAAAAAACACAAGTTTTGATCTTACAAATTCTATCCACTTGAGCTGCTTCTTACTGCAACAGCCCATGACCTAATCCAGGAAGAATAAAGTAATTGCAGAATAATAAAATTTTCACTGTACCTAGCAAGGGACATAAAAGTTGGATTATTGATTTTGTTTGAATGATGTGCTGTAATTTCATACGCCAACAGAGTGGAGAACAAATCCTGGCCTGCCAGCTTTCATTACTGGAATTCACTTTCTTGCCACCAAGTAACTTCTACCAAGTCACAAAATAAGTCTGGATTTCTCAACTTACTGAAAATGAATCTCTTTAGCCCCGGGTAATTAATAGGAATTTGAGGACTACAGATCTGCTTCATTTGGGAGCGGAGGGGAAATACCTGAACGTGGGTCTGTTACTATTTCTCTAGTTTACAATTATTCTCATGCCAAAGATAAAGTAACATGCATACAATTTCTAAATCTTGACTGTATCTCTTTGCTTTCTGGACCTATTGTTTTTAGTTCTTTTGGCTGGTTTCATTGTGCTAGTTTAAAAAATAGTGATGGTAAAAGTAAAAAACTGTGCATCAAAACAAGAAATAAAACCAGGTAGAGGTCAAAGTGGCTGGGTTTGATCATTGTATACCCCGTTTTGCTTCAGCTGTCATACATTCATAGAGCTAAACCTGTCTGAGAGTTAAATTGTACTGATTTTTAAGGGGAAAGGTGTGGATGACAATTTAAGTTCGATGTAAAGAGTGCAAAGGGCCTGATAACATGTCAGTTTGTCCATGATGCAATCCTTATGTACAAAAAAACATTAGAAATCCATGCGTAACTAAAGGTATATACCATGCAAGTGACAAACTATCTCTGATTTATTTAAATGGCAAGAGTTTTGTAACACAGATGATATATACCAACGAAATTAGAATTTCATCCAATCAAGAGGAACTATGGATATAATTCCCAATAATGGTTATATAATTAAAGGACAAGTAATACTTAAAGCTTTATGCATTATAGTTTTTCTTCTGTACTCTAATAATATCAAATGAAAACATGCCTAAAGTATCAGAGTTAACAATGAATAAAGATGGCAAGCTTACAGAACTAGAGGAAACTATAGAATTATATTACAAAATTCCTTTTGGGATATTTTGTAATTACTTGAAGAAGAAGTGGTCCATATCAAGACAAAGGCTAATATAATGGCTGAACACATTAAGATTTTATTGAAAAATGAGATGGCCTATGTATTTTCAGGGACTATAATCCCTCAATTTGTTTGAGAAAGCAGCCTTTTATGAACCATATTTATTCCTGTGGATGAAATTAATCTGCAACTTGGAGAAAACTTGAAATATTACAGGGAATTAGGAAAAACTGGTGATGAGAAAAAAAATTCGATCAGAAAAAAAATATCTAGATTGAAAAAGTTGGTATTTAGATTAGAACAAGTTTAGGAATGAGAGAGTTTTCATGGTCACCTTCCCTTCTGAAGGCATAAATTCCTTTCCTAAAAATAAAATGCAATCTTAGAAATACTTAAAAAATGCATGGTATAAATCTTCATTCCTGGGGGTAACAAAGGCATGGATACATTATTTTATGTAAAATTCTTTATGGTGGAATGAATAATTATTAAAACTTTTAAGACCTTCCACAGTCTTTATATTGGTTATTTTTTACTTCTTGTCTCTTTGCAGGGCAGATTTATAATCTTGGTATTGCTTAAATAGAGTGGAGAGTAGAAAGTAATATGCTGCTCCAATTTGAGAGTTAAGAACAAACTTTAAAAATAGCATATTAGCTCTGAATTTGGAGCTGATGATGTCCCTTCTGCTATCACTTAAGTTTGTGTGACATGCTAGGGAATGGGGAAAACTGGCACAACATATAATTAGATTAAAATACTTATAAGCAGAGCATGAGGTAATAGGAAGAACAGTCAACCAATGTCTAATAAAATTGTATAAGATATAATCTAGTGGCTTAACATTGCCAGAAGGCTAGAACTTTCTGGATCTTGAAACAGAAGGCCAGGCCAACAAGGAGTTCCATAACAGGGAAGAGAGGCTTATGGTTAAAATACAGAACCTAAAATGTCCTCATCACAGTGTGAGGTGTTGTAAATGTCAGAGAAAGTGACATTTGATAATCATCAAACTAAAAGTTTGGGCTTATTTTTCCACTAAGTTTCATATAACATGGCAGCTCAAATTTATGTGGGAGGCCAATATAATCTCAACGTTTTAAAAGTACAAGGAACACATTATGCAAAAGTTCTTATGTGGCATTTTACAACTAACACCGCTGAAAATTGTTCGAATTTCTATTTTCAGAATGAAGTTAGAGGAACGGTGTCTCATGTTATTATATACCTTCACCATTCACTAGGCACTTACTCTGTATCGTAAGTCTGGAAGGGACTGGGAATACAAAGACAGACAAGCTCCAGGATCCAAGAAACTCAGAATGAGAAAGGAGAAGAGGAGGAGGAAAGCATTGCAATAATAAACACAATAAAATATTGGAAGTGTTTTAGCAGAGCCACGTGTAAAACTGTGTGAGCATGCAGGTAAGGAGGCAATTTTTCACTACAATTTTCAACTTTGTATATGGCATTTTACATTGAATTTTTAGATGTATATTTCCATATACTTCCAGTAAGTTAGAGAGTTAGTCACTTTTGATTTGTGCTACCAGTAGTTTTCATGAGTTGTATCAAACAATCTACATAGGTTCAATTAGTCTTCCTTGAGAAGAAGGTTAGAGCTCTAAAACTGATGGCAGGCTGTGGCAAATGGAAGTTTCTTTTTGAAAAACACAGTCTCTATTTATACAGTTAAATAGAATCATGATTTTCACAACCTCCCAAACCAGATATACCAGTCTTATCCTTTGTTCCTCTATTTTTCTGTTCCCCTCCCCCAGTGAATCAGTCATGGATTTTCACCAATTCTGCCTCAGAAATGCCTCTTTAATCTACGTATGTCCTCTCTATCCCCACTGCCACAGCCTCAGTCCAGACTTGCACAATGTTTTCCTACCTCCCTTCTCTTTGTCAAGTTTTCTTTCTAAAAAGCAAGACTGATCATGTCATTCTCATACGTAAAAATTCTCTATTTGCTTTGTTGTCTGCAGGATACAACTCAAACTTCTGATAGTGGATACAAAATCCTTCATAGTTGGGTTCCAATCTACTCTGTCAGTGTGCCACATACACTTGCCACAACCAAGATCTTATACTTATCCTCATTCCCCAGATACATTAGTCTCCTTCACAGAAAGTAAAACTGGTATCTCTCTCTCTGGAATTTCCCTTCTTCTCTGGCAGTTTCCGAGACATCCAGTAGCTTGTCAGCTACCAGCTAAAATCTTTGGGGTTTCCTAGAGCTGGCAAGAGACTCTGTCATCAGTAATCCATAGAGCTTCAGTTCTTATCTTTGAAACTGCCCTTCCCATTTTGTTCTGTAATTTACCAGCTTACTTGTCTCCTTCTCCTTATTTCTACCTTATCCTACTGACTCATAACATATCTAGTTCCAACCCCATGCCTTATATAAAGTTTATTACATGTATACATCCAGGAAACCAAAGCCAATAAAACTATGGCACTGGTCTCAATAATAACACTAACAATATTACTATTAATAAATAATGTCGATAGCAAATAGTTACATAACACAATGTGACAGGCATTACTCTGTTTCACATATATTAGCTCATTTAATCCTCATGCCAATGGTACTAGTATTATCCCCATCTATAGAAGAGGAAATTGAGCCACAGAGAAATAAAACAGTTTGCCCAAAGGTGTTTAAGCATCTCCTGGTTTCCATGAAAGATATTCACTGGCTTTAAAAGAAACAAACTTATAAACAAATAAAAAAAGGTTTTTTGTTCAAAGTATTTTTGGAAATCCTGGGTTAAGTAGAGATAAACAAGTTTATTTATGGCAGGACTCTGTAGAGTCTTTACTCTGCCAACAAGCACTGTGACAATATAAGTGGATTAAGGGCATATATGCCCTGATTCTCTAGACACAGGCTTTTGATAGCCAAGAGTCTTGTGGAACTGAATGATCCATGAAATACACTTTGAAAAAACACTGCTGGAGGGTTATAGAAGCTGACACAATAAAATCTGTTATCAATTAATACTTGCATGTCTCTTTCTCTTCCTCTCCTTCCCTGATCCCAAGATAGGTCTTAAGTTCTGTGGTCCTGCCTAAGGTCAGAGGTGAACAAATAAACTGTCAAAGACAGTAGTTAATTTCCTTTCTGCCTTCTCTCCTTCACATTTACAGATACTGTAATTACATATTAAGAAACACTCTCTCTATATATTTTTACTGGTGTCAAGTATAGTTCTTAAACTATAGTACAAAGCTTTTTATACTATAGCTAGAAAACTTCAGTGACTTTATGTGTCCAGTTGAGGAATGTACATTACAATTGTACCAACCTTCCGTTGAGCTTCTACGTGTTTCTGAAGGCAGCAAGCAGGATGTGTACAGGGTAGAAATAAAGAGACCTGGCTCTGCACTGACTACCTGTGAGGTCTTACTCTGTGCCTCAGTTTCTTTATCTGTATATGAAGGATATTTGAGTAGCAATCTCTCAACAACAATTTAATTCTAAAAGTCAAACAGGCAAATTGCTCCTCCAAATTCACTGAAGCATAGAACAGAAAAATATTAACTAAATATCTAAACTACATTGGTGGGAGTTTTTTCCCCATATTATAAAGAAACTTCTGTCGATGAAATTAAATATAAATAGTAGGTCATGGAAAGCATCATCAGAAGAAGTGACGAACAGGAGGTAAAAGGAATAAAATTTTTACGGCTTCCTTGGTAGAGACAGTGTTTTAGGCTAGAGAAATGGCAGATTCTTATATTCTGGTGTACAGGAACTATATGAATAAAACATGGCTGTGCAAATGAACTCGCAACCTTATTCCAAAGCACCATTCGGGAATAATAGGTTTAATGTCTCATCAACTTCCCCAGAAAAGTGAGAGTAAACCTGTGCACACAGACAAAACAACCATAACAAAAACCAAGGTAGAAATAAATCTGCTATGGGGAACAGATTTGATCGACATTTGAAGGTTTTCAAAACTTGAAGTAATATGCTAGTCACTTAAAAATATTCCCACATTTCTGCTTTCTCCCATCATTCTATGCCTTAAGATTCATCTGTCAACTTTGATGCATCTTTTTAAGTACCCCTCCAAGCCTAAAAATCCAGACCACAGAAGAACCCTCTTTGCTTTGAAACTAGCTGATCAATCCATACATCATTTACCTGCAAGGATTATTTGGTGAAGCTAAAGCGGCACATCAACCAGCAGCATCTGAGGGCTGAGGCGGCAGAACGTCAACAACAAATTGTCATTGGCATTCCATTTATGAACCTTCAAACGGCATCAGATCTTTTCCATGGGAAACCAGATCAGGTCAGACTAGAGCTGAATATTTCTTAACAAGCTAACCATCAAAAGAATTTACGTTTTGAATAAAAAGGCTATCATTTGTTGATTTGAATATCAAAGGGATCCACTGCAAACTCCCAGTCTAGAAAAACCTCCCTAAGCTACACTAGACAGGTGTTTAATAATCTATTATTAAGGCACTATTTTAGGTTACTCAGAATTATAAAAAATAGCTGTAACTGTGAAGCTGCAAATGGGACTGCACAAAGAAATGAATGCTATTAACATACTATTAACAATTCAAAAGAATGAGTTGACATACCAATCAAACTTGTTAATTGACTGTCAATGGCCTGTCCCTGAATATACAACATGACTGCATTATAGATTTCAAATGCTGACAGGAAGACAGTTCCATTTGCATTAACTTCATAAACTGATCAACAACCAAACTGCCACATACATTTATAATGGGAAGCTGAATCATTTCAATATTCATGGAGCTCTGTAATTGTAAATTAGGTACTGGCAAACAATACAATACTGTACATATTCTAAAATATCCTAAATTTCATTGACCTACTTTCATTCTGATTTTAAAAGACAGAAAAAAAGTTTCATCTTGAAGTGATCATTACTTTAATTTATGGTTTGTGCCTTAGGCAACATTTGTTTGCAACCCAATTTGCAACTGTGGTTTACAGTTGCACTCTAGAAGATTCAGCGGTCTAGAAAATACAAGGTATAAGAGGTGATGCACAAGTGTTCTTGCCTTACTTGGGGATTTTGAATACAGAAATATGAAACAAGATGGTATCAATTCCTTCGGTGACAACCAAATGATCCATTATGAGATGTTTAGCAAATAAACATTAACATAATGAAAAGAAGGTTATGTATTAGTCCTGCACTGGAGCTTCCTCATATCTACTTAAATAGACCTGCTGTTCTGAAACCATACTTCAAAATCTTCAATCATCCATCAGTTTGGGAATCAATAGAGTAACAGTGAAGATAAATGAGTGCTAAAGATTATGGCTAACAGAGGCTTCATGAGAAATGATCTGAAATTCAATAGTTATCAGCATGGAAATATTCCTTTCAAATGCTTCTATGATCTCTTGAAGAATTAACACTGATTTCTTTGAAAAGCTGTTGCCCCCAGAGATAAATACTACTTTTGTCTCTAATATTTTTCTCTGATCATTATCTATGCATGACTTCTCCAGCCACTGGAGGTTGCTCAAAGTTTGTAGAGCAATCCTGGAGAATCTGAATGTGTCTTCACAATTTTGGATGGGCCAATTTACTCTCATTAGCTTCAGTAAAAATTGTATTAAAATTTTTTTTTGACTCTCCCAATCATTGCCTATTGCTAAATAATTAACCAAATGAGTTTATTAGTTGAATGGGCATACTCCTAAATCATGTGGATGTTATCCTTAGAGGATTACTCATCCTATGAGTTAAGATTTTTAAAATCTTTTTGCAAGTAAGCGATAATATGTATTACATAAAAGTAAATGATATATGCATACAATATGTATGTGTGTGCATGTGTATAAAGTATATAAATGCTTATATATGATCTATAATATGCTTACTTATATTTATACCTATAAATGTATATAATGCAAATACCTATATTTATTGTAATATACACACACTATATATATTTAATAAACTTCTTATTTTACAGTTGTTTTAGATTTACAGAAAAGATGAATGAGATAGTATAGTGTATATAACTTGCATCCTGTTTCCCTTATTGTTAACATTGTACATTATCGTGGTACATTTGTCACAACTAGTGTACCAATACTGGTACATTATTATTAAGTAAACTCAATATTTTATTTGGATATCCTTAGTTTTTAGCTAATGTTCTTTTTCTGCTGCAGGATCTCATCCAGGATACCGCATGTAGTCATCTGGTCTCCTTTGGCCCCTTTGACTGTGACAGTTTCTCAAACTTTCCTTGTTTTTGATGAACCTGACAGTTTTGAATAGTACTTGTCAGGTATTTTATAAATTATTCTCCGATTTGGGTTTGTCTGATGTTTTTCTCGTGGTTAGACTGGGGTTATGGGTTTTGGGGAGGAAGTTCACAGAAATAAAGTGCCATTCTCAATAAATGATGTATTTTTCTCTTTGAATGTTCTCGGGATACTAACTGTACTTAAAATATAATATTTTGTTTATTTAGAAGTAAAAGGCAAGTTATTTAAATCATCTGTAACAATATACAAAAGAGGTTGTGTGGATATAACAGGAAGGAGTTCCATTACTAGTTAGAAGCGTAGCAGATGTCAACCTATGGGTTCACTGTAGGTTTTGGCCATGTCTGGGCATGTCTGCAGTACTGGTAGTTTGGGTCCATCAGGGGTGCATTCACAAGAAAGGGAGTCAGGAGGGTAGAGGCAGGAGTGGAAGAAGATGCATCCTGAACAAAGGGAAAAGAGAAGACTTTACAAGCTTGGTTCATGGTCAATGGACAAGCTTGTCTGTGTGTGGGGCAGGGGGGAACAGGAGTGGTGATGATCTTGACTGTATCATTTCCAAATACGGGGGCAAGAAATGTACATTGAGAGCATAAAGAAATACTGAAAGGAGTCGGCTTATAGACATTAGAGGAAGCGGTGCCAGCTACCTCAGCAGTGACAGAGTGTCAGTGGTTTGGTAGTGATACGGGGGTGGGGGACGGGGGTGACTTGGGAAAAGACTGGGTGACATTAGAATAAACTTTAGTGCCCTCATTTAGTGTCAGTAATGACATGGGCAGGTATCACCCCCTAAAGATGACATCAGTATGGCAAACCAGGAAAGGAAGAGAAACATAGGAGAAGCTCCGTAAAGAGCCAAAGGTATTAGTTTTTCATGTTTATGTAAGCTTTTTCTTAGGAATGTGTAACATCTTTGGGAAAAATCATAGGGTTGGGTTTTTCTCAGAGAAGTACAACATCTAGTTAGAGATATACCAGATTAGACAGTTTTTTACCTATGGGCCTGACCTAGAGTCCTTTACCTTCTCTTTGAGTTTCCATATCCATGAAATGGGATCTGACCTACTTCAAAAAGTTGTTCTGAGACTTCGTAGACGTGCCAGTGATTTGCAAAGTATAATGGTTTGTTTAAGTAGGCTCCTTGGGTTATATGCAACTGAGTTTTAAGAAGTGGGGATTTATGTAGGGATCCAAGGGACATGATAGGAAACAAAACTTCAGAAAAAGGCCTCATGAGCAATGGAACTGAAGTCTTGTGGATGGAGGGTGGTTCTTAACAACCACAGGAGCAGTTGCTCAGGAATCTCCATTCTAACGTTCAAATGAAATTATAGTTACCTTCTAGGTGTCAGCTTTTCCTGTGTGTGTGTTTTCTCACTTGTTCTATAATTACAACACATCTGTTGATTGACTTGTGGCACTCCTAAACAATTTTGATGTGTTAGCCTTAGATCATAAAGGCAAGCAATGAAGGGATCTCCAAAATGGCTACCTAGTCCACCACTCCATATAGCTTCCCTACCTGTTAGGTTCTGGTTTCTTGTGGGTACAACTTTAGCTCTCCTATGGAACATCATGGTCCCTCCTATTGTATGACAGCTTTCTATGCATTGTTTTTACCTTAGCAGCGTGATATTAGCCCAACCCATATCTTTTGGGGTAGGATGTTATTCTTTTTGCTTTTCAGTTTGTGTCAAGCCATTTGATAAGGCCACTGCATGACTGAAGGAAGGCTTAGTCCTTGAGCCTTTCTTGGACAAAAAGCCACTGGTGGTGTGAGTGGTGGGATTATGCCCTGCACAAAGAGAAGCCTGAAACTGTTTTCCTCTATAAAAGAGATTGTCAGGACAGTTTCTCTTAGAAGGGAACAATGGACCTGGCAGCCTCCAGGATAGTCCAGACCAGTGTAAGACATGAGAAGAGACACTTTGATTGTGATATTAGTTGGCTGTAAAAAATCTAAACCAATACTCTAAAATCTGCTTCTCAGAAAATCATAGAATTTTAGAGTTGGAAAGGATATTAGAAATCATCTGGTCTAAAATTTTCATTTAATAATTTTCATATTAATATATGATGAAGTGTATAATTATATAATACATAATTTTTCATTATATAAACTTTTTATCTCATAATTTTTGAGTGCAAAAGCTCAAGTCTGGATTAAGTGTCTGCTAAAGGCCAGAAGGCTCTTGAGAACGGTGCTAGGCTCAGAGCTTAATGTCCTTTTTTTCTACACAACCTGTCTCAGGAAGCTTACATATATGTCAATGTGGCAATAAGCCTTTATCAGGATAGGAATTCAATTTTCTTTATTTTTTTTAAAGCTTTTATTTATTTATTTGAGAGAGAGTGAAAGCGAAAGAGATCACAGAGGGAGAGGGAGAAGCAGACTCGCCACTGAGCAGAGAGCCCCATGCAGGGCTCAACCCCAGGACCCTGGAATCATGACCTGAGCCGAAGGCAGACGCTTAACCAACTGGGCCACCCAGGTGCCCCTTCAATTTTCTTTGAAACATGCTCACTCTTTTCTTTCTTTCTCCCTTTCTTTCTTTCTCCCTCCCTCCCTCCCTTCCTACCTTCCTTTCTCCTTCTTCTTCTTCTCTTCTTTTCTTCTTCTTCTTTTTCTTCTTCATCTTCTTCTTCCTTTTCTTCTCCTCCTCCTTCTCTTTGTTCTTCTCCTTCTTCTTCTTCCTCTTCTTCTTTTGGCCCCACTTGGACATCTATCTTTCACATGGTTTCATAAGGACTCCTTTGTTTTCACTAATTGGTGATATATGCACCTACGTTTTCTTTAGCTTCCAAATCCTTTCTCCTTACCTTATATATTTACTACCCTTCATACTCTACATTTGTCTTCTCCTTAAGATTCGTCCTATATGATCATCTCTCCCTCCCTGTCTCCTCTTGAATTCTATTAGACATTTTCTAATTTATATCACATCTTTGTGGAGGCAAGCTTAAACCAGCACTTTTTGCCCCACTTTAGTCAAAAATCTCATGGGGCAACTGAAAGAAGAGAATTATTCGCTACCTGTGATTTTTTCAAAGCAGAGATTTTGCTACAAATGTAACTATGGCTGGGTGTGTATACACTACTTCCCAGGAGGGGAAGTTGCCTTTGACACATAACCTGTCATAGAAAGAAAGGATCTATTCCTGTAATTAATGATAGTATTTATTCAAAAGTAATATATAATAGATAATAAGATTTCAATTATGAAGCGCAGCTTCATAGGAACGGATTCTGGAACATGCTCTACAGCTCCCTTTTGTATTTGCAATAGTAAAGACACTGACAATTTCAAAAAGGTTAACTGATATACAGAAATAAGTAATGTCATGATGTTTGCTATCCAGAATGCAGTCAAGAGCCTTGAAGCAAGCTCCTTCCCACCTTCTTCTGCAGAATTAAGTTATTGAGCAGCCAAGCTCATCCTGAAAGAGCCACACAATCTCAGATGCAGTGCAGTGCATCTCAGGTATCTCCTCAAAAGTCACTTTACTTTAGTTGTGGTTATACTGAGCTTCTTGTCTGTTTTTTCTGCCTACAATAAGTTAGATACAACAAATTGGAAAGTGTCAGGGAAGGGGTCATGAGACTCAAGCTCCGATATACCAAGAAATGACAGCTGGTCAACTAGTAGCTAGGGAAGAGACATAAGAACTACATAAAACAAGTCCAAATACTCAGAAATCCAAATGGGGGTAAACAGTCCTAACCTCAATAGCCTTTGGGAGAATTACTACTTTAGAATAAAATAATGTTCATAATGTGACCATAAATCTTTAAGAACAAATGAAATTCTTCTTCAGTATATCCTTTTTAACATGCAGGGTGAAGTGAAATATATTTTACCATGTTTTTTATTCAAAATATTTAAATAACA
Source organism: Neomonachus schauinslandi (assembly GCF_002201575.2). Taxonomy (NCBI): domain Eukaryota; kingdom Metazoa; phylum Chordata; class Mammalia; order Carnivora; family Phocidae; genus Neomonachus; species Neomonachus schauinslandi. The sequence continues at coordinate 76,656,378 of NC_058411.1, forward strand.
CAAGTAATCTGAATACTTCACATATATAGATTTTTTTTCCTCTATGAATTAGGATAAATGAAGTAGTTTTGTAAAATGGTTGTTCAACTCACTTTAGCCCTGATGAAAATTCAGATACTAATTTTCATGTATTTTACCTAGTTCCTTTTTTCTTTCCTTCCTTATCTCAAGAGGAGAGTTCCTTTATGACAACTGTATTATCTGCTGGTTCTTATTTTTTAGCCTCTGACCTCAGGCAATCCATTTAATAAAGCCTCTCAATTCCTTCAGAGTATCCTTTTCTTTGTTTCCAGATGCACTGGGCCTAAGGACATCAATATGATCTGTAGAGGATTCCAGCACAATTGTTACTTAGTGATTCATTAATTTTTCTGGAGGAACTCTAAGTCATTCCTTTCACCTTATATATTTTCTATATAACATTTTAACAACTACCGATACTTATAGTTATTCATGTCTTGACTATTGATTTATGAAAAGAAATTCCCAGAAGTCAGAGCCCCCAATCTATTAAATCATTTCTTCTTGGAAGTCATTTCTGCATACCTCGGTCCTTCTTGCCTCATCTCCTTAGATGACTTAGTTTTTTTCTTTAATGGGTTGCCCCAGATACATTTCTTATGCAGTTTCACTTGGTTTTTATAGAGAGATTTTATTCTTCCTGACGCAGCACAGCGATACAGTATGCCTCGAGCACGGTACCCATAATCACACCACTCTCTTTGCTGTCATGTGGAACTGGAAACATTCAGCTAATCTGAAATCCAGTATTATCTAGAGGTCTTCGTTGGCTTTAAGGGTTTCCCCCTGCCTCCTCTTGAAGATCTTTTTTTGCTCTTTTAGTTCAAGTTGAACTTAATTCTCTTCATTATGATTGTTTTTCATGTTCACTATCTTTTGCAGATGCTACTGCATAATTTAACAGTTCCACCTTGATCATTAATATAGTCACAAACATAGATTTGATTTCTCCAAATTATTAGACATGCACTTTATATATATAATAAAAGTGCTCAGGTAAACTGATGTCTCAGGATGGAGGAGGAATATAAGTCTAAAAGGTTAGTGAAAAAAGAAAACTCCTCCTTGGAATTACAGACTGGAATGGGAATTTTAAGTTAAGGTGACTCAAAGCATGGATTAAAAGTTTTAACTGAATTGATAGTGGTGAAGGAGAAGTGAATACCATGCATATCTAAAAGGTGATAGGGTGGAGACATAAAAAAAAGGGGGGGGGGGCGTCTGCTTTAGAACTGCTGTGTATGGCCCTTGCACTTTTCTCTGTGTTCACTATCCTGGGAGTTTTGTGTAATACAGCTAATGAATATACTAGAAAGACTGCTTATAACTCAAGATTCTATAGCTGTCAGTAAGTTTATATACATTTGTACCATTTTTTCCCCATTTCATTAAAGATTTAAATTAGATTTGTTACTAGAGTCCCCTAAAATTTTCTATTTGAAAAGTGATATACAATCCTTTATGTAATCTCCAAAGCGCTTCCTCCAAAATAAGATAAACACATTTTATAAAATATTTTAATTCTAATAATGAGTCAGAATACACTTAATCTACATTAACTAATTTTTCCTAAGTCTTTTTTTTTTAAAAGATTTTATTTATTTATTTGAGAGAGAGAATGAGAGAGAGAGAGCACATGAGATGGGGGAGGGTCAGAGGGAGAAGCAGACTCCCCGCCGAGCAGGGAGCCCGATGCGGGACTCGATCCCGGGACTCCAAGATCATGACCTGAGCCGAAGGCAGTCGCTTAACCAACTGAGCCACCCAGGCGCCCCTAATTTTTCCTAAGTCTTTAAAAAGTTTTTTTCTAAGTGATTTTTCAGAAATCTTAATGAATAGCCATTTATGGAAGATTTTCTTCACTTCCTAATTGCATAAATATCTCTTTGTTTTCTTGCCAGACTCCGTAGAGATATCTTTACCATGATACTCCTGGGAGTCTGCCACTAGATTATTCTCATGCTTACATGTCTTAAAGTGGAAAACTAAAATGGGAGAACCATGCAAAATTCTGCCCTTACCAAATTACCAAATTAAATTTTACCCTAAAATAAGGAATATGCCTTTAAAATATTTGAGGGGCACCTGGGTGGCTCAGTTGGCTAAGCGTCTGCATTCAGCTTAGGTCATGATCTCAGGGTCCTGGGATGGGGCCTGGATTTGGGTTCCCTGCTCAGCAGGGAGTCTGCTTCTCCCTCTCCCTTTACCCCTCCCCCCACTGGTGTGTGTGTGTGTGTGTGTGTGTGTGTATGCGCGCGTGTGCTCTCTCTCTCAAGTAAATAAACAAAATCTTTTAAAAAAATAAAATATTGGAGTCTTGGGGGATTTGAGCTCGATATGGATAATTAAGGGCCAAAAGGAAGACCTCTGCTTGACATGACAAGAGAAAAAGACCTAAAAACTTTTTAATGAAAAGAGACATCTCAATGGATTTGAACTCATTATTTTTGATAACTAAGGAAGATATTTTGTTCACTAGTTTATCACACCAACTAATAATAATACTCTATCTATATATATTGCATTTCATCCAGAGATCTAAGACAAATATCTCATTAATCTTCTCAAGCCCCCAGTGAGACAATGGTACTATCGTATTACAGGTACAAATTAGCTCTAGAAAGATCCCTCCATATTATCTCTAAATTCATAAGAGGATATTACCAAGAAAATATTTTAAATGGAACATAACAGTCTATTTTTTTAATGGCCTTTTTTCCTAGTCCATGCCGACTTTTCACTTATATAAATTAAGTTTCATTTTAAAATCAGGCAAAAACTAATGATGTAATGTATGGTGATTAACATAACATAATAAAATTTTAAAAATGTAAAAAAAAAATAAAATTCAGGATAAAAGGAATGATACAAATATTAAAACAGGTATCTCTTAAATGTCACAGGTTCTCTTTTCTCTTTGAGAGCAAGGGCAAAATCTATTTCAAGAATTTATGCAGTGTGTTTTTCAAATGCTTTATGAAAATAAAGAATAAACTTTTGTTTGTTTTCTTCAGTACTATCTGCTCAATAGAAATTAGGTCCTATTTGATATTCATTTCACCTGAATTTTTCTTTTTTCCACTTTGGCAATGCCACTCTTCACCTTCAATATTTTCAAAACTTTGCTCAAAATGACATTTAAAGTTTCTATTCTCACCTGACCCAGCACTTTAATATCTCTTCCATATTATCCTGTGGCCATGCATAAACCATAATGGAGTCTCTTTGATTCTTAGATCTCTCTTCTGGAACTACTGGTCTATAATTGTTGTTTGAAAAACAAAAGGGCTTACTGTTTTTTATTTTAATTGTAGTGAATGAAGAAATGCCTGCATTTCTTAAAGTAGCTCCTGCATTTCCCAATCATGTTGCTGAACCTACCCTCAGACTCAGTGGATGGCAACTGAGCAGTAGTCATGTGGAATGGCCTTTAAATGAGGTATCAGTTTAATAAAACAAAGCACGACATGCATATTCATTTGTTCATGCATTCATTCAACAAATACTTGCCAAGCTAGGTACTGAGCACAGAGATAAAGAGGACATAGTCAAGACTGTAATGGAATCCCTGATACAAAGTCAATATGGAAGGTGTTCGGGGAGCAGAAAGGCAAAATATCTAACTCTGTTGGGGGTCAGGGAAGACCTCCTTGATGAGATATTTGGCCTTTATTGGCTGATTAAGAATATAACATGAAAAGCAGGATTTGGAGAATCCTCCTGGGCATTCAGAAATGATTGAATGGAAGTATATTATACTCCAATGTTTGTAATTATTATTGAGAGAAATAGTTATGCCCTTCCAGACTGGGCCATGTTGTCTGTAGTCCACACAGTGAAAACAAATCCATCATGTCTACTAGAAAAATAACCAAATATAAGCTCCAGGTTCTAGTGGTCAGCAAACACAAAATAGCAGTACTGTTTTTGACTGTAAACATAGTAAAATAAATTAAATGTAGAATCTGATGAGAATCAAAAAGATATTTAATCCTAGAATGCTTTGAAAAGGAAAGAAAGCACAATACAAATGTAAGAAACCATTATAATGAAAAAAAGAGTAAACTTTCTACTTAGTCATAGAAAGCCAAGAAACTTCCTTTTGATAATCCTTAAATTAAATTCCATTTTTCAGAATGTGTCTCTATTTCTTGAAGGCATCCACAGTCTTCCACATGATGCCTAAGTGGAGCCAGACTGAAGTGACATTCTTTAGGCATTTCTTCAAAGAAAGGAATAAGATCTGACAGATTACTTTGCATGAGGGGAAAAGGCATAGAAGGACAAGGTCTGGTGGGAATCTTAACATTACTCTCTCCATCTGCAAGATAGTCCTTCTCTGCTATACTGTGATAATAGCTTCTGAAGGTGTTAGCACCCAGCAAGACATTGCTCTGTTTTTTTAAAAAAAAAGACATAGCTTTTACTTTTGGATTGAGACTAATCTATTGTCTTTAGACGCACACACACACATCCCCATAATCTGTTAGAGTTCAGTTTAGAAATACTAATTTTCACCACTTGACAAGTAAAATATGGAACCAATTCAGAAAACAAATGCCTCCCCCACCTCAAAAAAAGTAAATTGACAAATAAAAACAACAACAACATGGTCCCTCTTTCATACTGCTGTCACATGATAGTTGTGGCATTATCAGTATTTTGAAGTATCGGTATTTTGAAGTAACAATGAAGTGTGACTGACTCCACGTAGCATTTTACCTCACCTGCCTTGTTAATGTTGAAGAGTATAGATGGCAACTTCTACAGTCAAACAATTTTGTTTATAGTTTTCAACAGCTGCCTCTGAATACAAGTACTTCAGGACACATGTAAAGAATATATTTTTGTAAAAGTATGTGTAATATAAAAACATCTAGGCCCAAAGTAATTTCTCCATCTGAAGTAGCTTGAAAGGACTTTATTATGAAAGGCATGGGCTGCTATTTGGTGGGGCTTGCTCTTGCACCAACTGCATAGTTATGGGTGTAGCCAATGGAGATGCTTGTTATATACTGTGGACCATGACATTCCAAATATGATGCTTATAGGTCTGCAGAAGTTTGAAATAGTGTATGGAATAGGCAATCAGACTATAATTCATATACATGGGAGAGCTGGGGGAGAAGGAAGCATCATCAGATTAAGTATTAAAATAGCTTCACTGGCTTTTATTGGTTTTATAGATAGATCTAATAAAAAATCAGTTAAGATATATAAGATATGGCTACACACCAACTGTTAATCTCTGGCAAAGCAGGAATTAAACTTTTAGTTTAGTTCTGAACTAGTTGGAGTTCACACTTTCAATCAATTAATATAAATTTGGTACTGTGCCAGTCAGAATCTATTCTAATCAGTTAGCACTTGTTCAATAATGACTGCTACATATTTTGAATATTATTCCTTGTTGGTATCAAATATCTAAAGCAGGTAGACCAGGCTACTTACTTTCATTATAATTGTATTTAACAGTACCATATAAACATGACTTAAAAATCAAAAAGATAATATTGAATCAGCTGATTATCCTTTATAATTGTTCTCCATTGTCCTTCCTGGCTCTATGTTTCTACAATGGAATAGGTAATATAGTAGGAGCTTTGCCTGAAAGAAAAGAAAGACATTGTTCACGCACTCAAGGAGTTTACTAAGATAGACATAATGAATAGAGAACAGTTAAGTGCCAAACTGGGTAGAAATCATTATAAAAACCATAGATATTCAGAGGAAGTTATAATCATTGTAGGGAGCAATAAAAGATGATTTCAATGAAGAGATCAGTCATAACCTGGTCTTGAAAGAATGTAAGGATTTGAATAAATGAAAGATGAGATGAAGGAAATGCTACAACTATGGAAGTGGAAATGTGCATGGACAGTATAAAGTGTAGTGAAAAACAAAACAAAACAAAACTGAAAGGAGTGAAAAATAAGGCTGCCAGGACCCCTGCTCACTTCCAAAGAGCCTTGTAAGCTGTGGTGTATGGGCAGAGAGGAGCCTTGACCCGGACTGGGATGCTTTTACTGTGGGGGCCAAAACGTCACACACAAGGGTGGACACTCTTTCTTGCTTTTCTTCTGCTCTGGAAAGTAGATCGGTAAAAGGACTACAGACTTCTTTTTGGGTCCACTGGCTCTCACTCTGCTGCTGCTGCTACTTCTCACCCAACAGGCTGAGGGATAAGCCTTTCTCAAGGCAGGTACTATTCTTACCTACTTATTGCCTGCCTCTCAGTCTGTCTGTCTTCCCCAGTCCTACCAGCACTTAGCTTCCCAGGAGTTCTTATTATCTCAGGCTTGGTGATTTGTTTATGGCATGATCTGGCCTTTGCAGGATGAGGGGGTTGTGTTTAGGCCTAAACCTCCAATTGCTCATCAGTTTCCTAGAATAATCTGAAGGTTTCAGACACTCTGCTGATATTACATATAATTCATATTCTCATTTGCCATTGCTCTTTGTGTATTTATTTCCCTTGAGAACCTAATTAGAACAAGGGCTGCATGCCAGGGCAGGATATGGGAACTCCTGGGTCCCTTAGCCCTAGGCTCTAATGGGATCCTCGCACTACTGGTATAGTCTAATGGAAAGCAGGGAAAATAATTTGAACTTGACATAGCATACTAAAGGAACCCAAAGGATTTTGAACAGTTAAGTAGCAATAATAAAACAGTGTTGTGGCCATATCTGCAGGAAGAATTAGGAAGGAGGGAGATGGAGATAGGTAGACTAGATGGACGACAATTGCAGTTGTCTAGATGTAAGGCAGCAGGATGGCAGTCATAGGAAAGATGATGAAAGATAGATCTGAGAGGCATAATGAAGGAAACAATGACAGGACTTGTTGATAAACTCAATGCAGAAGTGATGATGAAATATTCAAAGGTGACTTGAGGGCTCCTATTTTGGAAGCCTGGAAGATTAGTGATTTTATAGCACTAACGAGAAAGAGCGGGATGGAGAGTCTTTTTTTTTTTCTTTTCCATTTTTCTTTTTTTTTTTTAAAGGGGGATGTAGAAAAAATTTAGTGAAGATAAAGTGACTACAGGACATCTTCTAATACCATATATTTTTTTGAAACATAAGATTAGAAGGCAGGAGGTCATAGGTGAAGTCATGCTATAGAACCACAAGGACAGATAGGTTAATTAAAAGAAGGCATAAAAAAAATGAATAAATGGTCTAAAAAAGAACAAAGGGCCAGGAATTGGGATTTGCGGAAGTAACCTTGCTAGGGCACATGAGGAGGAAAATATAGAAAAAGCGAGGCTGGCAAGGTAGGAGGAGAGCTGGGGAAGGCCACTAGGTAAAAGAGATGATTAAAAAAAGAAAAACTAAATAGTTTACATGTAAAACAATGTCAAGATGGGGCACCTGGCCGGCTGGGTCAGGGGAGTGTGTCTCTTGATCTCGGGGTTGTGAGTTCAAGCCCCACACTGGGTGTAGAGATTACTTAAAAATAAAAGTCCTTAAAAAAATGTCAAGGGACACCTGGGTGGCTCAGTTGGTTAAGCGTCTGCCTTCGGCTCAGGTCAAGATCCCACAGTCTTGGGATTGAGTTCCACATCGGGCTCCCTGCTCAGCCAGGAGCCTGCTTCTCCCTCTGCCTGCCGCCATCCCCCCACTTGTGCTCTCGTGGTCTCTCTCTCTCTCTCCCTCTCTCTCTCTCTCTCGCTCTCTGGTAAATAAGTAAATAAAATCTTTGAAAAAAGAAAGAAAAAAAATGCCAAGATCTATGTGATCAACACAAAAACTACCTTTTTGATATATAAACCTCTGAGCAAATAATTATACTGATGGGGCATTTAAAGTAACTCCTCAACTTTAACCCCCAATTTCTTTGCTGCTGTTCAGACTCATTTTGAGTTACCTGTAAAAGTAGAGAGCACCTTATGAGGGCCATCTGTATAAATTCCTTTCATATGTTTGAAGACGATGAATTGTTTTTGAAGCCATTGTTTTCTAAGTTAAATGATTTTAATTCTTTACAAACTATATAGTCTTCCCCCCCCCCCCCCCCCGACTGCTGTCTTATGAACTCTCCCAATTATTAGGTATGGATTCTTCCTAAGATAAAAAATCTGATTATAGGGTCTGCCTAAAACTACAGAAATAGGGAGAACTTATGTAATTCCTGAACCATGGAACACAATGAGACGTTTAAACTTCTTAGTAGTTTCGGTCAGTAAGAACAAACTTATTTCAGTAAATTTCAGGACCTCATTTTCTGTATTTTTGCTTTTTACATTATTAAGGCTAAGCTTCTAAACTCTTTAGAATGTTGACTAAAGACAATATGCAATCCATAGCATTGGAACTGCTGTCTGTTAGCAACCAAAAGAACAATATTCATTGGCACCAACAAGGAAAATAAGGAATATGAAATAAAAAGAAACAATGGAAATGCACTTGCTATAATCCTCAGTCTGCTATGTTGCAGTGGGAAGTCATTTTCAGAGAAATGATATTGTGAATAGAATGCATCCAGTTCTGCTAATCTTGTTAGCTATTTTGTTATTTGTATAGTAAGTTAAAGGTAAGAACATTTCAAAGATGAACAGAGACATCAGGGCTTTGGTTCCCAAATGTCACACAGAAGTATGCCAGGCTAAGTGTTACAAATTTTTTCCAGCCTTCCCAAATCTTACCTCAAGTCCTAGTGTGCTGATAATACAGTTACAACTATGTTTTAATAGTTATTTCTATATAAGGTTTTGGACTTAATTAATGCATTTGGTCTACAATAGTGGAAATTTTGTATTTTTTTTTTTTTTAAGGCCATCTAGGAAAAGTCTAAGCTATTTCTCCAATACCTTTTGATATCCTGAAGTACTAAATGTTCCTTCAAACTGCTCTTGCATATGCAGGGAATGGCAACTGCCTAGAAGGATCCAGCCCACCCCATATTTTTATTATGGCCATATTTTTTAATAAAGAGACTGGGAAACAAAGACAATATTGTTGAGCCAACACAGACAAGACACCTAGATACATTTTCACTTAATTTTCATAGCAGTTTTATGACATAAAGATCATTTCCATTTTATATCTGAGTAAACAGACTCAGGGAAGTTAGTAACTTGCCAAAGGTCACATCACTTGTAAAGTGGCAGAAGTGGGATTTGAAGCCAAGATTATCTACCTATAAATACATTGTTCTTTAGTTTTTGGTCTAATCAGATGGAGAGGAGGTTATGTTAAGGTAGGGTATGAACATGCCTATGAAACCACTGGCAGCCAAACATAAGGTTTCTTCTTCTTTTTTTAAAAGATATTATTTATTTGAGAGAGAGACAGAGACAGGGCAAGAGCAGGGGGGAAGGGGCAGAGAGAGAGGGACAAGCGACTCCCTGCCAAGCAGGGAGCCCAACTTGGGGCTTGATCCCAGGACACCAAGATCATGACCTGAGCTGAAGGCAGATGTTTAACCAACTAAGCCACCCAGGTGCCCCCCAAACAGAAGCCTTATGTTTAGTGCAGCCAAACCTTAGGGTTAGTGCAGCCAAACTTCTTCACATTGTGAAACTAACCCTATTCCCACAAGCTGCCATGCTGCCAAAACTGCAGACAGTTCCCTTAGGAACAGAAGGATTCAAATGGGGGTCCATTGAGTTAAACAAACAAACAAATAAATGAGCATTACTCATCCTTCCTGGTTTTTCTTTTTCTAATTGGATACCTTTCTTTTCATAACAAGAAGTAAAGCAGGAAGAAAAAATATCCTTTGCAAGTATTTCCTTAGGCAAGAAGATAAAAGAAATATTTAACAAAAACACTCTCAACAATTAAACTTGCTTCACAGAAAAGCATCTGGATCAAGGTGCCATTTCAGGCGAGAACAAGAGTAAAACAAAATGAGTGAACGCAAAGAGTGTATGATTCATTTGTTTCGGCCATTCACAGTAATACATGGATTATAAGCAATGAGAGTATTAGGTAGTGACTATTTTTCCGCTCCTTTAATCAATACTGTTAAGTACTACGCAGGGCAAAGCTGATCCACATTTGTTGGAGAATTCTCTCGCTTGGGCATACGGGATGTGGGAACTGAAAGAATTGTAGCATGGAAACTCTGGAGCTGAAGGCTGGCCATATTCCTCTATGTGGACTGAAGAAGCAGAGAAAGCTATGCTGCACAATAGAGCAAACACTGAGACAGAAGCAGGGATGACGGAGGGAGTCCTGCTGGCTTCTGGAGGGGCAATTTAGCTCAGTGTTCAAGGCTATGGATTCCATAGCCAGAAAACTGTGTTTAAACTTGGCATCATTTAGAAGCTATGTGACCTTGGTCACGTTACTTAACATTTTTCTGCTTTCTTTTCCTCATCTATGAAATGGTGATAAAATTGTACTTACTTGGGCGCCTGGGTGGCTCAGTTGGTTGGGCAACTGCCTTCGGCTCAGGTCATGATCCTGGAGTCCCGGGATCGAGTCCCACATCAGGCTCCCTGCTCAGCAGGGAGTCTGCTTCTCCCTCTGACCCTCCACCCTCTCATGCTGTCTCTCTGTCATTCTCTCTCTCTCAATAAATAAATAAAAATCTTTAAAAAAAAATTGTACTTACTTTTTTTTATTATTATTATGTTATGTTAATCACCATATATTACATCATTAGTTTTTGATGTAGTGTTCCATGATTCATTGTTTGTGCATAACACCCAGTGCTCCATGCAGAACCTGCCCTCTTTAATTCCCATCACCAGGCTAACCCATCCTCCCACCCCCCTCCCCTCTAGAACTCTCAGTTTGTTTTTGTGTGCATTAAATGACTTAATCTATGTAAAGTGCTTATTCTAAGGCCTGGTATCTAGGAAGTATGACACTATAGACTGACTTGTATTCTCCCCAAATTCATATGCTGAAGCCTCAACCCCATTGGACTGTGTTTGGAATTAAGGCTTTTAGCAGGTAATTAAGGTTAAGTGAGACCATATGGGTGGAGTCCTTGTCTGATAGGATTGATGGCCTTGTAAAAAGAAGAAGAGGAATAAGAAGAAGAAGAAAAAGAGAGAGAGAGATTGCTCTCTCCCTTCAAGTACATGCACTGAGGAAAGGCCATGTGAGGACACAGGGAGAAGGCAGCTGTCTGCAATGTAGGAAGGGAGACCTCACCAGAAACCAAACTGGCTGACACCAAGATCTTGACTTCCCAGCCTCCAGAACGGAGAGAAATGAATTTCTGTTGTTTAAGACACCCTGTCTCTGGTATTTTGTTATGGTGGCCTGAGCAGGCAACATAAACATGACATAAACCTTTATATAAGTCATTATTGTTCTGATTTTAGTTTCTGGTTCTAACTGTAGTAACTTTCTGAGGGCTAGACAATGCCTACTTTGAGGTTCTAAGGTAGTGCAACATCATCATCCTAAATTTCCTACCATTTGCTTAAGTAGGTGTCTGTAATTGGTAACCAAAGAATCTTACCAATAAATGATACTGGATGTTAGTATAGAGAGAAGTCACTTGTAGCTCATGGCTGGGATGAAAGTTTCATGGAAGAGATGGGATTTAAGCTGGAACTTAAAAATGGCTAGACTTTGAAAAGGTGGAGAGAGAGAATGCTATGATAACTGAGACTGTGGCATAGAGTTAGTTATGTGTGATTGCATGTCACAAGAATACACATCAGGCTCAGGAGTAATAATACACATGTGAAACTTGGATTATTCTGTATTAGATTTTCATAGTTACAGAGAACTATTTGCCAATGTATCTTAAACATATTAAAAGTACAAATTTAAAATTTAAATATCTGGATGATTTAATAAATCTAAAGCATTGTTAAATAGGTAAGGTAAAAAATTATTTTTCTCTTTTTTATTATGTTCAGTGAGGATGCAAATCCTATGAATTCCCTCAATGTTATCCATAATTATCATTGCATTGGATCAGTTTTTAATAGTTCAAATTCTCTCAGATATTACAGCAAATTTGTTGGCTCTTCTAGGTCTTTGTTAGACAGATGATTCTGTGCCTTCTACTGATGAAAGCTTCTTCAAATGTAATATTAAAATAGACAGATAATTGCCTATCTGTCCTTTAGCACCACTTCCTTTACAATTCTGAGTGAACTGTCCTGTAAAAATCAAAAAGGTATCTAAAGTCTTGCTCCCTCAAGCAAACTCTTGTTTATAGGAGATCTCAAGGGTGAATTTCATCACTGCCTCCTTTTAAAACTTTAATCAACCCATTCTAAAACAAAATTATTAGGTATATTTCCCCAAATAGCTCATAAAACCAAAGACCCAAGAAAGACATTGCCTGAAAACTATTATTTAAATGTTGCCATTTAAATATGCACTGAGACATATTTTGACCCCAAATAATTATTTTTAATTGAGAAAGCATGTGCCAGTAATACATTTTTCAGTGTCCCTTAAAACGACCAAGAGGAGACATGCCTTTTGACCTGAGCAGTCTGCTGGAAGGCAGGGAACTCATTTTCTTTTCTATGGCTTTTAACAAAATCATGACTTCTCCATATCCACTCTTCTTTCCAAAAAATTGGCCCACTGTTCAGGTGTCATCTCTTTTAGGGAGGCATTCATGAATTCCCAGGCTGGTTAAAAGTACTCATTCATTCAGTCATTTGTTCATTCCTAAAACATTTATTGATTATTTTGTAGGTGTCAGGCAAACATTCTAAGCAAAGAATCACACAGAGCCAATACAGCTTAAGGAAAAACGTGCCACAGAGACATCTATTGTAGATGTCTCAGGTAGCCTATGTCAGCCTTTCAATACCCTCTGGTCAAGATATTCTCACATGCAACAAATCGGTTTTTCATTGTGTGCTAGTTTGCTTGTTTTCACTTAAATTCATTCCCTTGTATACTGTCTTCAGGTAATAATATTCTCATGAAGATGCTTCATGATTTAGACAACATAACAATATTCAAGAGTATAATAATATTCAACTCATCTTATTAGTCCTTGCTTCTCTAAGACAATCCTGAGTCTTCTGTTTTCTCCTCATAAAAAAACTAATATTCCAGGTCTTTACTTGCTTTTCTTACTCCTAAGGCATGATTCAGTTTCTGCACATAGGTTTTTAGAGGAGCTTAGTCTTTGCTTTTTTACTGGGTTCCTTCTTCCCAAACTTGAAAAATAATGTATGAAAAGAACATAGTTTCAAGTCAGGTAGAATTAAGGTTCATATCCTGTTCTACCAGGTACTAGCTGCGTGCTTCTGGACAAGTTACATAACCTCTCTGAAGCTCAGTTTCCATACTTGAAAATGGGGATAATAATATTCATCTAAAAGGATGGCTGTGAGGATTAAATAAGGAATGCACAGTTTAGCATGAGGAACATACAGTATCTATGGCTTTGTCGCTGGCCCGTGACCAGTTTTTTTATTACATCTGAACTAATATTTAAGAATGGTCTCGCTATTCTGTGGAGCCCGGTTTCTTCATCTTCACTCATTGTTTTCATTTACATTTTGGGTGTTGTTGCATAGTAATCATATTACCCTGGAAGGGAATGCCATCTTTTCCTGGACCTCGACTCTATCCTGTTAGGTCCCCTTCCTGCCCAGAAGCAAGCCTTTTTTTTTTTTTTAATTAAGATTTATTTATTTATTTAAGAGAGAGAGAGGGCAAGAGAGAGAGAGAGAGAATGAAATTGGGAGGCAGGGCAGAGGAAGAGAATCTTCAAGCAGACTCCCAGCTAAGCACAGAGACTGACATGGGGCTCAGTCTCATGACCCATGAGATCATGAGCTGAGCCGAAACCAAGAGACAGATGCTTAACCAGCTGAGCCACCCAGGCGCCCCAGAAGCAAGCTTTATGTCTTCCTGTTACCAGCTCTCCCCACTTGTCTCGGTGCTCCTAATGACTCATTACTTATATGGTCCTTCCTTCCAACCCCTCTAACTCCAGGAAAGATCCTATAGAATCCCATCATCAATACCAAAACAGCTTTTAACCTAAAGTAAAAACAATGGCCACCATTTCTAGCAAGAAAGACTGTTTACCTTTATTCACTGGGCAGATAGTGCACACGTGGTTTTAGACAACTTCCAAATGCCCTGGAAAGCAGTTAAGATATCCCATATATGAGATATATGCCATAGCAATATAAATTGATGGTGGGAAGAACTGGTTCTCTAAGAGTTACATTAGTGATTCTTTTGGCTTTCTATCTCTTTGCTGTCGTAATTTCAGCTGTTTTATTCTTTCGTCAAGTATAAATTTTAGAATCCATTAGTTTTAATCCAGTTCCAAGGAGCCAAAACGACATGGAAACACCATTTCTTTTCTGGACACAGTGCTCTTCTGTCAACAGGAAAGCTTTCCATTTCAAGTGTGATCTGATCATCCTCCACAGTCTAGTGGCCTTTCTCTTTCGTTATCTATTCTCATTCATTAACTGCCACACATTTTCAGAAACTTTGAAAGTTTGATGACATCCCACTCTAATAAGTGCACAGTATGATCATACCTCATATTTACAACTAATATATTTCCTATATAATATATACAAGAAAAACTCCTCTGAATCATCTGTGAGGAATAAAATTACCATGTGTGTGAAGGAAATGAAGTGATGCTTTTTTTTTTGGCTAAGTTAAAATGACTATCATTCGGCTAAATTCTTATCCTGAAATTCTCCAAGGAGCCTTGTCTACATCACAGACTACTAGAGTGCAAAAATTTTCTGGGCAATAAAAATAGTGGTTTAAAAATTAATAAAGAGGGAAAAAATGAGAGAACTCATTGTTTTATTTATTTATTTTATCACTGTAGAACTGTTTTCTAATATAAATTTTACATTTAGTATATAAATTATTTTATAATAGCCAATGTTACCCCTAATTTTTTGGGGGGGAGGGAATAGAGTGGTTAGAAAAGAATGGATGAGGGAAGGACACCTTCTTTCCCCCACACTCCTGGTAAAGGGGCTTCAGGGCTTATATGGCAAGTTTGAGCCAGAAACAAGGACAATGACTTTTGTATTAAAAGAAGAAAACCTATCACTAGATATAAAAGGAAAATTCACGAGTGAACTTCCAAAATTTATGTACATTGAGATGTATTAGAGACATCTGCCCTGGTGGGGGAAAAGAAAACTGTATTTGAAAGAAGTATATTCTATTCTTTGCCTTGATTTCTTTTTAGTTATTTTCCATTACCAACAACTTTTCAAAGAATTTATTAGTAACTGAATATTTTTCTTTAAAATAATAACTTTTAAATTAAAATTAAAATATTACCTAATCTGTTTCCTTTATACTTAAAATAAATATTTAGCATTAAATTAGGTGGATGGTGGTTTAGGTAACACTCTCATTTACTCAGGGAAGTTATCTGTCTACCCTGAAATATCTACAAAAAATATCTCTATGGTACATTCTTTTTTTTTAATTAAAAAAAAGATTTATTCATTTACTTTGAGAAAGGAGGGGTGGGGCTGAGGGGAGAGAGTCTTAAACAGACTCTGTGCTGAGCGCAGAGCCCATCTCAGGGCTTGATCTCACAACCCTGAAATCCTGACTGACCGAGCTGAAACCAAGAGTCCGTGCTTAACCAACTGAGCCACCCAGGTACCCCTATAGTACATTCTGTCTTAAGGTATACTGGCTCCATGACAATCTTGGCTGACTCAATCAACATTTTCTTTGATTTTCTTTCTTAAGACTATTTGCCCACCATAGAGAATCCTAAGGAATAAATCTAAAATGACAGAGTTAATAGAGACAGCTATTAAAGTTGGGCAAAATAAAAAAAAAGAAAAAAACACATCCCAACACCATAATAATCTTCAAGACATTAAGTTTATTAAAGAACACAGGTTAGTGAAAGCAGAAAGGAAAACAAGTATAGTTTGCTTCCTCAAGTCACCTGTACCGGGCAAAAAATATCATTTTATTCTCAAATAAACTGGTGATTTGGGTTGCATCACAAACTAGTTGGACAAAGAACCACAGATTAGATATCCTTCTGTTAACATGAAGATTACCAGGTACTTTGATAATGTAATGAGTTTTTCAGGCAAGCACCAAGAACTGAATCCAGTCCAGATGTGATGATAGCATGTTAATAAGCTAATTCCTTTAGCTACCTCTTCATTTTCTGAGGCTCATTCACAGAGTGGCAATGCCATTAACTCTGGATGAGGCACTTTGCCCAATAAATACCTCTTGATTAAATTCGCTGATTGGGCCTTCTCTGCTCACTTCACTTTCTATCCCTCTGGGAAATAAACTTTCATATGGTAGACCTCATAGGACACAGAGGAGGCACCATAAACAGTAGGAACATATACTGACTGAGTGAACAAATGACTGAATAAACAGTTCATAAGACATCAAGAGTTAAGCTAGCATTGCTAGATCAATGGTCACTAGATAGAGTAAAAGAATGATAAAGTTTAAAGACACTGCAAAAATTACTCTTTTTATTTCATTTAGAAAACTTTGTGTGAAAAATACAATTTAAACTATCAGTTCATTAAAATATTTGGGAGGTGGGGGTGAGATGTATACTTATTTGAAAAAGCTTTCATCATTCATCATTTTCTACAGGAAAGCTAACAAAGGGTTGTGGGTTGGTCTCCTCTGAAGATCATCTGTGAGTACTGTGGCTTTGCCATTTAGGGGCAAATGCTAAAAAGAGTCTCACCAAGACAAACTATCTGGCACCGCAGGCACATTTCCTGCAAGGAAAGAAATTTCACAGAAGCAACAGGTGCCTTTTTTTTTTTCCACAGTAGCATCCATCAAAAATAAGGCAATGGAAAAAATAGTTAAAATGTGGCATAGACAATAAAAATCTAGTCTGTAATCCCCAACCCTTCATGCAATGAACACCGTACAGGATATCCACTTAATAGCCACGGTGCTGAAATTTGGCTGAAGTGTTACCTCCCAGCAAACAAGGTTCATTAAAACAATCTTTTTATGAGTAAAGAGATGATATATTAGGGAAATAATGTTCATAAAAAACCTAGTTTTTGACAATTGGCACCATAAAGCAGTTATTATCTCTGATTAGTAAAACAGTTTGTTTGAAAGCAATCAGTTCTGAAGAATACAGACAGGAGGACAAGTTATAAAACATATGAGGTTTATATAGAGGGCTATTATTTTACAAACAACAAATGATTTAAAATGCTCCGAACTAACAATTATTTGGAGTCACTTTCATGTTCTAGAACTCAATAAATAAGACTTTTTAAAAAACTTCACACAGTTCTTCTTGATCTTCTTGTAATTGTAGGGCATTATTAGTTTCATGGGTATCATGTTTCCAGATACTGGGTGTTGAAAGATTTATTCATGTTGAGCTGTGCCCTAAGGTAATTTTAGTTTTCATAAAACCCAACTCTACAATTATAACCATCTGAGAAAATGAGTATTCTTCCTATCTAACAGTGTAGGAAGAAGAAACATTCTTATTATAAGCCCGATCCTCACAAGTGATTTTTTTTCATTTTCCTTAAATTCCTTAATTTTTTTTCTTATTAGACCCTCAACCCACAAATGTTCAACTGTCGTAAAAGATCAATGTTACTGAACTGCCAGCATTAATCTTTTGTTTGAAATGTATAAAGAAAGACAAATAAAGGAGACATTGCAAAATGTCTTTGTGAAGTAGAAGCAGATATTGAAATGATAAATAACATAACCTGCAAACACTAGTTGTAGTGTTCTGGGGGAGAAGAAATTCCTAAATATCAAAGACAGCGGCATGACTGTCAGGTGCTCCATAAATAAACCATGGACGATTCCTGACATTGGACCTTTCATTCTTGCAATGCTATGCTAAATAAGCATGCTCTCCTTGCCTGTCTGAATTCTACATGCCCATTTCCAGAAATGCTGCTGCAGATAAGTAACACTGTCATGTTTGTTTTGTCAACTACATGCTGATTATCCTTTCCTATCTGCAGTTTGGGAACATTATCAAGGTCAGAAGCAATCTCTCAGAAAACCTATCCTAATGTGGCTGTATTTGATCATTGCTGTAAGGGGCTTCCATAAACAAACTTTGCAGAAACACACATGTATTTTCCAAGATTTGACTTTTAGACCATGATAAAAGGAAAGACTTACCAATAAGGCTTTGGGAATTTAAAACCAAAAGGAGAATGAAGTCATTCATTCTATGTATTTTCATTTACTCACTGAAAATGTGATACTGGAGGATGGCATATCCAATTCTTTGAGATGCTTGTGCGATGACCCTACTTTCTCTACTTTCCTAACCTCTTCCATTTTATTTTATTTTATTTTATTTTGACAAATTGTTTATGAAGCATTTGCAACTGATGCACATATCACAAAATTATTTCTGCCAAGCTTCCCCTGTGACCTGCCCGTGGGACATGACATGCTCCAAGATGCGTCGCTCTATCAACCCACATTTTTCCAGGGCAATGCAAATTATGACAAATTCCATCATCCTGCATTATGGGCTTCATGCTAATCTCACTAATTCTGAAGAATCAGGAGGGCTCGCTGTTCTGCTGAAGGGCATCCTGTCTGATTGAATGATAGGAAAACAACATTAGCCATCCCCTTCTCACAATCCCAGCTGTGGCCACCACTGCCCCACTTCTGCCAGGCAACTGCTCTTGTAACTTCCATACCAGAATTAACTGCACATTGGCTGAGCTGGCTGACAGGAAACTACACATCACCGATCAAGATGGTTCTCAAGTCCAAAAAATAAAAAGGCATTTGGTGGTAAAATGAAAAGAGGAAACTGTATTCCTACTGACTGTTGGATATCCATATTCATTTTTTGCTCTTTGAAATGAAGAGTGGAGACCCAGTTGATCTTTTATATCATAACAGCCAGCCAGACTTGAATGCGTTTGGTTGGAAGTTTTTTGCTACTGGATCACTGCAAATGGCCACCTGAGAAGTCTTAAGAGTGAGAGAGCTAACCTTGAGGATAATCCCTCTGTGCTTCAGAAGGTGGCAGTATTACTACATGAAAGAAGCCCAAAGTCTATGTGCTAGTCCATGACCACATTGCTGAAATAAACATGTTTAATTCCCAAAGAAACATATATTTTATCGGGTGGCATAATTTACTTATAACATTAAAACTCAAACATGGAGCAATTTGTAGCAATAACCATGATTATGCTGTTAGTGGCCCAAACGTCACTGTCTAGATTAGGCTAAATGATACCTAGCACAAAAGAGCTACTATGATTTATTTTTTATGATCACGGGTAGAACTTGCATGCTTAAAAGGCTCACCAGAAAACTGCCTTCAATAAATAAAAAAGGATGAAAAGATTCAAAGAATCTTGTATTATTGTTCGGAGATGTGCTTGTAAAAAATTGTCACAGGAATAAGGTAAATTTTAAATCTCAGAGACACTTCTGAAAAGAAAAAAAAAGAGGTAAATATCTTGAGCATTTCTAATATTATGTTTTAGATTTTAAAATATTTTGTTGTAAATAAATTGCTCTTCTTATAGAATAGTAGATTAAAACATATCTAAAGTGTTTTCTCCTTTACGAGTGTCTTCTGAAATGTCAGAACAAAATAAAGATTTTTAAATACATATAATGCATTAAAATTGATTATTTTAACTACTTGTAGAAAATGCAGTAAATATAAATCTGTTGGTAAGTGTTAGGAGTAAAATAGCCTGTTCAAACCTCTAATAATTTGCTTTTGGAGAATTCTGGTCTGATGTGTCCTTCTAACTGGAAACTACATAATATCATAGATCTTTTTTTGGCCATTATCATACACCAAATTGAAATTGTTACCCAGAATCAAGGAAAAAGGAACGTAATCTGTACTATCTAAAGCTGAAAAAGGATTTTACAATAAACACACGTTTGACTAGTTAACTAAAATTTCAGTCAGCATTTATAACTGTGCTTTAATGGAATATTGCATAATTGGTTTAATATTTCTAGGGAGTCCTTATATAAGCTTCGTAAGTACACAGCACAAATCGACATTAAAGTATTACTAAGAAGAGACAGGAAGAGCTTTAGCTTTCCCCTTTACTCCCAGCGGGACCCAAGCCCCTCAGTGGAACACGACAGTGTGAGCATGGCTTCGGCGAAGGCACTGGGCACCCTGTGCATGCTGTGGCTTGTTGACATGAACCGGGGCAGGCAGACACCAATAATACATGAAGTGCGGTTCAGAGGCAATTAGGATCAGTTGTCAAGGCCAGGCCATTAATGAAAGAACATGTCAGAGGAGCTGGAGACTTCAATGGTTGAGGGCAAGAAGGCGATTTAGTGTGACAGATCGAGTCCTTCCAATGTCCTCAGTGGTATATGCTAATACCAGCCTTAACAACCTTTTGTGGCAGTGTATAATGTGACTAACATGGACTTTGATTCAGCAAAATGACTGCTGCCACTGTTAGTCTGTCTCATTCAAACAATAGTAAAAGCATCGCTACAAATAATTATCCACTTCTGTCCCTCCCTCCGCCACTTAATGCATCCGCCCTTTGTGCATGCCACAGTGTTTGTTCCTAGAAGGTTAGGGTGTTTTTCACTTTTGGTTTATGTGATACAATTTTTTTTTTCTTGGTGGTGCATATAATCCCAATTAATTAATTACAATGGGTTTTAGGAGGCAAAAGAAAGAAACTTATTCCATTCTCATGTAGTTAAGACTAAAAATTCCTAATACAAGTCAAATTTGTCTAAGAGAAACAATGTCCATCCTGTAAGTTATTCACAGGCAATAACGGAAGCTACTTACATAGGCTCCAAAACCCATCAGCAGAAAATTAAGCTAATCTTCAAGTGAAAGCAGGCCGCATTACAGAAAATCACTTCACTGCCACTTTTCTGGTCTTTACAATTTGATAGTAATTTAAGATAAAAACCTACATGCCTATAACCTGATAATCATCAATGAATAGGAAGATGTGTTAATTACTGGTTAGCAATCCAGGTACACAATGACAAGGGAAATATGATATTCGAATACAGCTCAGGCTATAGATTTTTGTTACGATAAAACTCCACAGTATCAAGCTCTTAGACTGTTTTTGTGTATAAACCCTGTAATTTTTTAATTTTTGGTTCTTTTTTTTCTTATTTTCTGCTCATTTGGATAAGATATTCTTATGAAGGGAAACCTGACTTAATAGAAGATAAGTGGCATATATTTTCTTATAATTTACTTATGTTTGCACCCCCTCCCATTTTTCTGGGATTTACTTCCAGCATCTCAGCTACAAAAGCTGACATTGTGATACCTTAGGGCTTATGGCAGATAGCTCAGCCCTGTCTGCTTACCAACAACCAGGGAGATATGAAGAAAGGTGTTTGGGTAGAGATTAATGGGAATCAGGTTGTCAGGGTGGTAACTTCGTATGATATATACATTATTTTTCTGTGTCTGATTTTTCCTTCACTTCTGAGATAGTTTACACTTCTTTATTTCCTATTTCACATACCACTGTTGTCTTTTTTGGAATTTTGTTCACTCTTGTTTGCTCCCTCCTTTTTGTTTCTTGCCTTAGCCATAGCTACTCTTTTCCCCAATACTTGATTAATTACCAGTTTTCTTGCTTCCTCACATAAGCAGTTTTTTCCTTTCTCAGGAAAGTTTTCAGAACTGAGCCCTAAAAGGAGTACTAGTGTTAAAGGAATTACCAGTACAAACATGCAAATGTTCATGCAATCTCAAAACACATTTTCATAAATAAATACTTTTTTGATAAAAAATGTATTTAGGAAAAAAAGGTTACTGTGCTAAAAACTATATTCCTTATAGTTATATCCAAAGTAAACATACTTTCTAAACACCTGGCAGTGTTAAGCTATTATTACATAAAATATATACTAATGTAAATTGTCTACTTGGTCCTAAACAATAATAAATATATACCCTTCTAGAGAGGAGCTCAATAGACCAATGATCAACTCTTGAGTCTGCAAGACATCTAGCTTGGATAGCCCTCCAAGTCTGGGTCTCTGTTGTGAGACAGTGTTTCTGCAACTTGATATAAGATCAGTTGATAGTCTATTTTCCCCCCTGACCTTTTAGGACTAATATGATAATGGAACTGTTCAGCTGGTGACAGGGACTAGTTTTCATTATTTTTTCAGGCTCCTCAACGTCATGACACAGAAACAGATCTATTGGGCTAGAAGTTAATAGTACAAAGTTAGCCATGACACTACCCATTGGTAGGATTCAGAGTTTGCTGAAATAAAAATGATTTTATATTTATTCATTTGATTAATAAAAAAAATTCTCCAAATCTATTGAAAGGAAATTTCCAGAAGCTTCCTATTAAAAAAAAAAAAAGTACAGTTTGAAGTGAGTAACATTTTTTAAGAAGGCCTTTGATACTGTGTTCAGTCTCTCTACCTCTTTGTTTGAAAACCTGGCATTTGTCATGTCATAATGGGTTTACTTTGACTATAATATTTTAAAGGTATTATTTTGTCTTCTAAAAACTCCTAGAAGGTTTGTTTCCCTTTACAAGCATAATTATATCTAGTTTCTTCAATCAGTGTCTCATATTTTAATAATACGTTGCCATTTGGGTACAGCTATAACCATAATAATGAACAGGGGGTTCAAAGATCACTAGATATATAGATGGCATGAACCATTAGTAAGAAATATTCTACACCATAGAGATCACACATTAGAAAACCCTGAAACTCACTATAGAATTTGCTGTTCTGACTAAGGCATCCTTCTGTGTAATTAACATAAATCTCTTTTACAAAACATGCTAGTTTTAATAACAAATAGGGACATTTTACAGGAAAAATAAAGAATAGAATACAAATAAAATTATGATATGAATAATTTAGTTATCTCCTTCTCATACCTCATAGTGACATTTGTGTAGCTATAATGGACCTAAACCAGAACTATTTCCCTTGAAAAATAGGCTTATCTCCTTTTCCTATATGCCACTGAAATTTATATCATCCCTTCCACACAAATACACATAATTAATCCTAATTGTTTTCAACACTCTGAAGAGGAGAAATGGAATCTGGGTTTCTCTCTTTCATGTGTTAAGCTTTTCTGGCCACAAGGGCACCATTTAGTAAGTTACTTCCTCCAAAACCCTGGCCAGTGGCCTCTTGGCCTGAAGGAGTTAATGCAATTGCAGGAGGTGAGTCACTGAATTCCTTTGTGACAGAAAGATGGAACTCGGTGATTGCTCAGAGGTGTCCTCCTCTACTATTGAATGATGATCCAGTAAGGAAAAAAAATCACTTCCCACAAGCAGGTTTTAACAAGACAAATCACAAGTATGCACCATAAATGCACAGAGGGGGTGGGTGTGAAAGGAATGTAAGGGTGCTCCTGACTGGCACAAAATTAAAATGGAAACAGAATGAACTCTTCCCTAGAAGTGATTCTTCAACTTTGTTAGGCCTTTTGTCCAAGATGACCTGACTCTCTATTGCTGTCTTATGATATTTGTTTTGGGTGACACTCGGTAGCACATGGGAAGAACACAGTTCATAAAACCTTTGGCATTCCAACCTCTAGACTCAAAGTCCTACTCAGTTGGAAGAGAGCCTCACATCCCAGCTAGTTAAGTCATCTGCTCCAACTGTGACTAATTCTGCTTTTCTCAAATAACTGTCTGAGGCATGGCTATACTCCCCCAAATGCCCCAGTACCTGAATCTACCTCAACTATGGTCAAGAGCTTCTATGCTTCAGGATATTGCAATGTTATTTTTTTTATCCTTTCTCTCATCCTCCCTCCTCACTCTACCCCCAAAGCACCTCTTCTTCCTGGGTGTACTCTGCTTCCTCAGACACAGAACTGTAACAGATGTATTTCCTTAGTCAAGACTAGGTTCTTGCAGGAGCTGTCTTTGAAGTGTCTCCAGATTTTTGTTGTCCCCCAAGATTTCCATCTTACACTCCTCTGGTGATTACTGTTGCAACTAATATAGTCTTTAAATAGTTCCTCACTTTCAACAGGTTCATAGTGTTGCCTCCTCAAGATTAGCTAGCTCATGTCCATGAGGATTGAGCTATAGGCCTTTAAAAGGAGCCTCACTAATTGCAACAAGATGTCCTCCTTGCAAATCCAACAGTATCTCTTATTGCTTCTCTTTAGCTCTCTTTGCACCCTTTCATGTGCGTATTAATACCTGCCAGCTCTGATTTTGTTAATTCATTACATTTATCATGTATGCACATTTATCATATGCCATGCACCATGCTTGAGGTATAGTAGTGAACAAAAGCAGGTATAGCCTTTTGTATGAAACTTAGTCTAGTAAAGGAGTCAAATTCGATAAAACAGTTTCAGACAGGTATAAAATGCAACTCAGATGCATTCATAATAGATTTAAAGGTGAAGCACAAGGTGCTTTAAGAGCCTGGTCAGGAATGTCAGGGAGTCAGGAAAAGGTTTTTCTGAGCATACGAGGCTTGTGCAGAGGTCTGAGAGAGGATGAAAAGTTAGCTAGTTTCCAGGCACAGGGTGAGGTATGTGCAAAGGTCCTGTTGCAGGAAGGAACGTGGTTAAGTTTAAGGGGCTCAGTGAAACTGCCTCTCTTCACAGCCCCAACCCTCCTTCTATTGCTACATCAGCTATCTCAAGATTGAAGGGAAGTCCCTGGAATTGCTTTGCTCCCAGTGAGGTTGCTCTTCCTCAGCTGAAACACCATCTCACCTCTACAAACTAAGAAACCAAACTGTGAAGAAGGCTCGTATGGACTGACCACCCACCTTTCCTTATGTTACCATCATGACTAATCAGATCCATGTTATTAATCTTAGCCCAATGCTCCCCGAGTCATTTCCCCATCTACCACCTTCTCTGACCTCCCAAAGACTTTCCCTGGGCCCTGTGGAAGACCCAAACTTAATAAAACAATCCCACAGCAACAACATTCCCTATATGCACAAGCCCTTCTCTCAACTTTCTCTTCACTTTTTTGGCTTACAGTAAAATCAGGCTGTATTCCAAGTCTACATCTTTCCCTGAGGTCATCAAAACCAGGCTCTTTTTTTTTCTTTCCCAACCCACATTCTAGGACCTGGGGCTGGTGAGTCCTCTCTAGTTCCTTCAAATCCATGGCCTCTTAGAAACAAATCACCACCAGACTGTACCATTCCTTCTCCTACTTGATATCGTTGAGTACCTGTCACCTTGGTACGTCACTCATTCATGGACGAAGTTAGCATCTGTTTCTCTGTCTTCCACTGTGCCATTATTCCTGTCAACCTTGGCTGATTCCACATCTAGACAGATAATCCATCTGACCCTGTGGACTCTCAGGTGTCTGAGTTTCACATTCCAACAACCCTTTCCCCATTCCCATAGTCTTTAGAGCTGTGTTTTCAAGCTGCAAGTTTGGGTCCATTAGTGATCATAAAAATCACTGAGTTTTGATTTGATTTAATGAGTCACAACCAGGTTTTTTTCTTTTAAGTAACAGAATAGATTTTTAAATATCAGCTTATACATTAAGTAAGGTAAACATTGTTTTATGAAAGTTTCCTTCAGTGACACATCATATATGTACGGGTATACAAAGTTGTTTTGAAAATTGTATTATTTATTATGCATTCCAAGAAGTGTGAGAAATACTGATCAGCTTGGTCTTCACCAATAACTACATTACTTCCAAAATCTTGATTTTAAACATCCCACTTGCTAACTACTACCTTTTAGAGCCCACTCGTTCCAGTCTCCTCTCTCTAAAAAGTTTTAACCTCATTCAGTGTTCCAAATCACTGACTCCACCACTTTCTACTACACTCCCTGCTCCCCTGTCATATGCTCACATCTCTCCTTGTCTGGCTCAGATTCCGGGCTCTAACTTTAATCATTCCCTTAACTCCTTTGCCCCTTGCTACACTGTTGTATTTTTTTGTTGTCAAAAGCTCAAAAGTTACATCAAACTCTCCAACTACTTTGTGCTACCATCCAAGCTGCTCAGTGTCACTGGAGGAAACAGAACTATGCAGATATCACATTGAATTTCTGATCATAAATTCCAAGCAGGCTTTTAATGCTGCCCAATCCTACTACATTTCCCTAGTAATTTAACTTCCCCATTCTCCTGACAACCACTTTATACTTCATCTTCTCTAAACGGATGACCTGGCTTATTTCATTTTTCCAATACTAATCTACAGTTGAGCCCATATACTGCACCTGCCCTTAGATCACAATAGAATCATCCCTGCTCCTATTTAAGGTTAAACCACCCCACATCCATCTTGCCAACACAAAGACTTGGATTCTGGAAGTACGGTTCTGCTCTCCTATGGGTTCAGTTTTATCCTCTCATTCAGATTATACCCATTAATGTAAAAATATGTTCTAGTAACTTCCATCTTAAAAACAATAATCTCTTGATGCCGGTTTGCAACTAACTGCCCTATTTCTGTTCCCCTATATAGCAAAACCCTGTGAAAGTGTGGTCCATATCCACTGTCACTTTTTCCCACTTACACTTTTGCCATAGCTATCAGGCATCTATCTCTACCCGTCTGTTGAATCCAGTCTTGTCTAAGTTCTTAACAAGCCCCACTTTGCCAAATCCAGAGGTCAGTTCCCTTTCCTTATCTTATTCTATTCAGAGCAGCATTTATATCACTACCTAAGTCTTCATTATATTTTTCCAACTCCCCCATTCTTTAATTTTATTCGCTTCTGAGATACCATGCTTTCTTGGTTTTCTTTTTATTTCTAACACATAGAGACCCACAAAGGGGATTAACTGATCTTATTAAGAGTGCCACAGGACTTGGTCCCTCTTCCCACTTCTCTAACTTTTCTCTATAGGTGACTTTATTCAGTTCTTAGATTTTAATCTCCATTGATATGCTATGGCTTTCAACTTTATATCTACAGCCCTGAACACTCCCTTGAGCTCCAAACTCATATAGTCATGTATCCACTTGATAAACCACTTGGATATCTACCAGACACCATAAATTTAACCTGCCCCAGCCAGAAGGAAAACTGGATTTTCTCCCATCCCCATTAAACTTGCTTCTTCTCTACTCTTCTCTGTCTTAATTTAAAGGACTACCATTCATTTGATAGTCAAGCCAAATATCTAGACACCATCCCCCCCCCCCCCCCTTATTTGAGTGTAGTTGACACAGAATATTACATTAGTTTCAGGTATACAACATAGTGATTTGACAAGTTTGTTCCTTATGCTATATTCACCATAGGTGTAGCTACCATCTGTCCCATTACTTTGCTATTTCAATATCACTGACTGTATTCCTTATCCTGTTCCTTTTATTCTTGTGACTTATTCATTCCATCTACCTATCCCCTTCCCCTCTGACAACCATCAGTTTGTTCTCTGTATTTATAAGTCTGATTCAACTTTTTTTTTGTTTATTCATTTGTGGGTTGCAGATTCTACTTATGAGTGGAATCATGGTATGTGTCTTTCTTAGCCTAACTTATTTCAGTTAGCATAATACCCCCTAGATCCCTCCATGTTGTCTCAAATGGCACAATCTCATTCTTTTTTATGGCTGTGTAATATTCTCATGTGTGTGTGTATGTGTGTGTGTGTACCACCTTTTTGTTTATCCATTCTTCTATTGATAGACACTTGGGTTGCTCGCCTGTCTCAGCTATTGTAAATCATGCTGCAAGAAACATAGGGGTGCATATATCTTTTTGAATTACTGTTTTCCTTTTCTTTGGGTAGTTATCCAAGACTGGAATCATTGGATCATATGGTATTTCTGTTTTTGATTTTTTTGAGGAATCTCCATACTGTTTTCCACAGTGGCTGTACCAATTTACATTCCCAATAACAGTGCACAAGGGTTCCTTTTTCTCCACATCCTCGCCAACACTTGTTATTTCTTGTCATTTTGACTGTAGTCACTCTAACTTGTGTAAGTTGCTATCTTGTGGTTTTGATTGGCATTTCCCTGATGATGAGTGATGTTGAGCATCTTTTCATGTGTCTTTTGCCTAGGTATCATCCTTAATTCCTACCTTTCTTTACCAACCATTAGCAAATTCTTAAGAGAGCCAGAGTTGATACCAAGACCAGGGAGGAAACTGCTAGGACAGGATGGGTGAGTGATGATGGGAGCTTGTACTAACATAGCAGGGGCAGGGATGGTTAAGAAGAGAATGGATTCCAGAGATGCTTAGGAAGAAGATCACTTGATGTCCTATCACACTTGAATATAAAAAAATGAGGGTCTGGGAAAGGGATATTTGAAGGATGTCATCAAGGTTTTTTGCTTAGGTGTTACTACTGGGAGTAAATGTTGGGAGAGGCCAACATTTAGGGACAAGCCATGACTTCTTTGGGCATGCTAACTTTGATTTCTCTT
Source organism: Neomonachus schauinslandi (assembly GCF_002201575.2). Classification (NCBI taxonomy): domain Eukaryota; kingdom Metazoa; phylum Chordata; class Mammalia; order Carnivora; family Phocidae; genus Neomonachus; species Neomonachus schauinslandi. The sequence goes on from NC_058411.1 coordinate 76,684,674, forward strand.
GACACATTTATGAAGAGATGACAAAATGGCAGTTAGATATAAAATTCTGGAGCTCCGAGAAATGATTTTGACTAAAGATATAAAGTTGTGAGTCATTTGTACATACATAGGTGATGATTGAGGTCATATGTATGGAAACATGGAAATCTCTAGGTTTTTGCCTTCAGAAACTGGATGAATATTTATGTTTCCTGTGATGAGAAAGATTGAAGGAGAAATGGGTTTGGGAAATGGGTGGAAGTTAGGTCAGGTAATAAACTATTATGGTGCTTTATTGTCTTTCACCACACATGGTAAGTCTGTATATTACTCAATAATTCTGGTGACTGTTTCCTTAGGTTAGTACTGAGGACTGAGGCTCTCAAATATTTTTTGCAACATTTGAGGATTAAGAATCTCCTCGGTAATGATGTCTTATGCCTCTGTAAGGTCACAGTCACAAATAGTATCATTATGCTGGGTCCTGTACTTTATTCAACTATATTATCTGCTTCATAGAGTACCATCAGTACAATTCAACTACTATTCTATCACCATTTCTAAAGGTATGAGAAAAATCATCCACTTGCCAAGTGTTAGAATTGAATGATCACAATGGAGTTATTCAAGATTATTTCTTGACCTGAACAACAAAAAAATGATCTTGTTTCCAAGTTAAAAAAAAAAAAAAGAATAGGAATCAAGGACCAAGAACTTTTCTGAATTTAAAACTAAATCATACTAATTATTTCCAACAGTATTATGTAGGTTTCCAGAAACTTACAATTAAATGTATTACTAAAACATCCCTTCCAATACTCATTTGACCATATAGGTAACCATACACTTTATCATCCATGCCAATACATTTCTGGAAATGAATATTGATTGTTACAGGTAAACACCAGGACTGCCCAGGCATATTGGGACCTATGGCCACTTATTTTATACAGCCTGATAGCTTAACAATGAAAAGCCAGAGCAGTATCTGGTTTCATTTAGCTAAATCAGGTGGTAAAATATGAAGCATAAAATGAAAGTCAGGAATTCTGCATCTATTTGATGTTCTTGTTTTTCTTTGTTTTTCATTTGGTTGATTTAAATATATAATGACTGATTAAGTTTTGAAAATTCAATTTGTTTACATGTGAATTAAATCTGTGGTACAAATCCAGAAAAAATTCTCATTTCATTATATCAACTTAGGTCATATATTAGTGCTTTAAAAACTTAAGGGGAGTGCTAGAGGCATATCACTTATACATTAAAAGAAAGATTAAACTGATTTCAGAAGCCAAAATTATAAAATTAAGATTAAAAACACCAATTCCAACATTTGTTGTAGTCAATACATAAAATGCATATATTAATAAGTTTGTTAAATATATGCATACAAAGGAAATACTGTTTACATATAGAATAAAACTATCATGTCTAAGTTAAATCAAGCTGAATACCACATCTTTAGAAACCAAAGGGAAAATGTTCCACATAATGTAAATATATACTTGGGGATGTTTATTTTCTCATTTCAGTTTCATTTTCAAAATATGCTGTATTTCCTGTGTAACCCATTTTTCATCTGCCCAATTACTAGCAATCTTTTTTCTACTATCAAAAATGATCATTTGTTTCTTTATTGTCGTAGATAAAACATCCTTTCATTGTTTCAGCTCACAAGCTGTGCAGATCCTACCCACTGTTCTTGCCTCCAGCACTTCACATTATTGGTGTATTATTTCATGCATGCCCTACTCTTTTATCAATTGCTTTTGAAGTAATGTTAATAGACTAGAAAATTGAGACATTTATGAAGTATAGGCAGTGTTTATGAAAAAATCCATAAAATATGACACAGGCAAGACAAGATAAAAGCAGCATTTTAATAGATTATGGCAAAGAGATCCTGTCAGAGTTGACAACTGACTCCTTCGAGATCACTAATTTTTATGGGATTAATTCTTTGGTATAAAAAATGAAGTTAAATGTCCTAATTAATCTGTAAATAGCACACCCACAATTAAACCTTGTGGCCCCTTCTTGGATTGGGGCTGCAATGATTTTTGAAAAGTAATTATCTCATATTCATAATGAAGAAGGTTTTTCTCTTTTCTTTTTCTTTTCTCATGGCATTTCAGCTAAAAATCCACCTGGATTCAAACTGGAATAGCAGCCTTCTGAAACACAAATCAGTTCCCAGCTTGGTGTGGAGCCATAGCCACTAGACTTGTGAGCCAAATATTTATGAATGGCTTATGTATTAAGAAAATAAAATTTGGGGAAATGGTACAGGAGTGAGGTGCTGGAGGAAAACCTAGAGTTTCTCCATATTTGAGTAACTCTTCTTTGTTCCACAATTTATAGCACACAGAAGGGTACAGAGTTCCCTTATGGTGGGGATAACATGGCAAAGTCCTGTCTCTTACAGGAGTTAGAAAGTGCATTATGTAGAAGGTAGAAAACAGAGCTATTGTCTGGCTTTTCCTGAGGCTGTGGTGGGGTACTCAAGAAATGTTAGTTCCATTCCCCTTCCTGCCTTCACCTTTAATATTTGAGTTTTATAATACTTTCTGTAGATGTATGATGTTATCTGTACATATTCAAATGGAAATAATACAATTAATTAAATATAAGCTATTTTAGAATATTTTTGTGAGAGTTAATGTTAATAATACATACTAGCCTTTATGATTCACATTCATTATTTCATTCATCCAGACAACAGCTCCAAGACAAGGATTACTGCTACTACCTTGTTAAAAATAAGGAAACTGAGGCTCAGAGTTGTTAAAAGAATTATCCTAATCATATCTACATAATAGGTGATAGAACAGATTCTTGAAGCCAGATCTCCTGAGTTAAAGTCCTATGCTTTTTTCATTATAAGTAAACTGTGAGGTTATATCTTTACAAAGAAATACTCTGTTGATATAGTAAAATACTCTGTTTTGTAAAGAAAAACATTATTCAAATTAGTGAGCTCTCAAGTTAAAAAAGGTTAAATGACTACTTATTTTTCATTTGGATATTCTGCTTCTTGGAGGAATGGGGATATAGTTGTCTTTTTTAAAGAAGGACAGTTATTTTCTTCCTTGAGTCCCATGAGAAAGTAGCATTGTGAAAGTTAATCTTTTAAATTTTTTTAAATTTTTTATAGCTTATGGCCCTGGCAATAGGTAAGCTATGGTTATAATCCAGAAGATAATATTGTAGCAAAATTGTATACTACTACCATATTTGAGGGAAAGATCTTTTAAATTGCCATTACTTGGTAAAATAGTACCAATACTAAGAAAACCGATATTGATGTTCTCAAGATATGACAATGTAGTTTTCTTTTTTTGTTTTTTAAAGATTTATTTATTTTTAGAGAGAGAGAGCGTATGTGAGAACAAGGGAAGGGGCAGAAGGAGAGGGAGAGAAGCAGACTCCTCACTGAGCGCAGAGCCCAAAATGGGACCTGATCTCACAACCCTGAGATCACAACATTGAGATCATGACCTGACTGAAATCAAGAGTCAGAGGTTTATCTAACTGAGCCACCCAGGTGCCCCGACAATGTAGTTTTCTGACTGTTCATAGTCTTACTATAAACACCTTAAATATTTTGGCTGATCAGTTGCTGTGGTTAACATGATTAACTGACTTATTTATTTGCTGCTTAACTGATGGAATGTTTTGCACTGGAGGAATCTACAGGCTGGCTGAAACCTCTCACATTTCACATGAGGAAATAGAGAATTAAGAGACAGTAAGGGATTTGTTCAAGGATCATATACAAATTATCTTGCAGATTCCTGACTAGAACTCATTACTTCTGATTCCAAGTCCAAGGTTCTCTTCCAATAAATTACCTTATCTGATTGTATCAGACTATTATTCAGTCAAAACCTTGGGTACATACAATCTAAGATTTTAGCACATCCTCTGATGGAACATTCTTCAACAGGTAAAACATTTAAGAACAGATAGGCCCAGTATTATAAACATGATCGCAAAGAGAAGTCCTAAGCTGACAGAAAGAGAAAATAATAAATGGTACATTTCTCATCTCTAAACTCTGTAATACCAAGAAAACACCTTAAAGCCCTTGCCTTGGGTAAAAAATATTTGAAATGCCAAATCCAGTTATCAATTCATCTCTATGTGTGTTGGGAAGGATTTATATAGTTAAGTATATTCTAAGCCTGTTTATACCCAGCATTACTCCTAAAGTTCCAATAAGAGTGCCTATTTTTATTTTTATTTTTGAAGTGACACTAACTTGAGAAGAAAGAAAAAAATGAGTAAGTTTAAGCCATTCTTCAAAGTTCATTGCCGTGAAGTTGTTGTGATGGTTTAAAAAAAGAGGAAGCAGGCTGCAGCTCAATTAGATGGTCTCACTCTCATATTCTCTGAATACAAATAGCAAACGATGATGTACTTACAGAGTTTGATAATAAAATTTGAAATTCTGCTTATTTATACAGTGACTATGTCCTAGAATTGAAAATAGAGACAACTAATTACAGAGGAACACTTTTAATGTTACTGTTTCCACATCTTCATGTAAGAGTAAATGGGGAAGTTTCCTTGTATGGTGTGGTGCATGCAACAAAGCATTTTTACATGGCCAACTGTGCGCTCAGGAATGCTACAGAGAGAGGCAGCAAGGCTTTTACTGAGTACTTAATCATACTTGTTGAATACATAAACTTGGGTCCCTCTGAGTCAGGTTGTATGCTGTTGATTCTACTATCTGTGGTGGGTGCTTCATTTTAAATATCTTTAAAGGGTACACAGTGACTCTTCTCTAGGGTATGTAATAATGATCAGTGACATTCCTTACACTCACATAGTGGTCAATATTATTGAATAGAAAACGATGACCACAGTCTTAAAGAATCTAGAACTATTTTTCATGACTTTAGACTGTAATACACTCAGCAACAACAAAATAAACATTTTCCAAACCACTGTTGTTTCCAGTTCCTGATTACTCCCATGATTCAAACCACTTCAGCTCTAAGCTTTAGATTACTCCCTTTTACATTCAATTACCCCATCAGAAGGTGTATAATTGGCTTGAGATCTACCATCTCTCTACTTGCCACAGAAACACCTGTGTTAGAGTTTGATGAATTTTGATGCAGGCATGGAGAAAATTATAGATTATTGGATACTGTGCTTAGATGCATTTAAAAAAACCTACTAAAAATCTCACATCAACAGAATTCTATACATATTTCTAAGAAAGATTTGTTACATTTTATTTTTCAAGAATACACACATAAAAATAACATTAAAATAGAAATAGAAAATTAGCATGATGGAAAAGAAACACACATTAGTCAGACCTCAAGGGTCAACATGGTAAATCAAGTTTCATAATTTTTTTAATGGTTATTCTGTTATTCTTGTGTTAGGTAATGGTATTGTTGGAACAGTAAGCCCTTAACATCTGTGCACTTTGGATCACCTTAAGCCAGCTGGTTCCTCTCAAAAGTGCTCATCTTTTGTTCTTACTATGTCCTGACCTGGGCCTCTAGCCTTAAGACAGCTATGGGCTTTCTGCAGCCAGGATATCCTCTTCCAGACTGTCAGGCAATTTCAAATGATTGATGTGCTAGTCTGGTGCTCTGGTATTTTTCCCTTAGTAAGTCTCCAGTAAATCTACAGCTCATTCGGTAAGAATGCTAATTAGATCGCCTCTTACTTAACTTCATGCACATTTTTCTTATTTTCTTGTACTTTTGGAGGTGAGCTTAAAGTTTATAACAGTGTGTTTCTAAAAAAATTTTTTTTACAATATTACATATAAATAAAACACATTTCCTACCAAGGGAAGCAATTCAAGCAGTGAACTCAGTTGATTCTCTTCCTTTCAAAACTGTGCCATGCAACAATTATGCCAACCTGAAGCATAATTCCTAGGCCCACTCTAAAAATTAGTAATCATTTACCCACTTGCCTTTTATTCCCCTTTTTCTACTACTCCTTCCAAAATAACTCTTATCTGAATGCTGCTCTACTCTTTCCCTCATGATCAGAGGCAACCAGTATAGGAGGTCCTGGACTCATATCTCTGAAACCCATTTTAGGTTCTACTCCAGAGGATCACTGATGGAAACTCACACCTCACATAGGGCATGGCCCTAACTGAGACCCAGGCTTCTGTCAGTCAAAGCCCAAGCAAGGCAGAATATAGCTAGAAGATTAGAAAAACATACCAATTTAAAATTTACTTGTATGTAAGACAGTATTCTTATTCTTAGAAAAAATATACCGTGAAGGATGTAAAAGGTCATGTAACTAACTTTTAAAAGGCTCAGAACAACACATATATAAATACACACATAATAAATATGTTTTGTATACACACACATATATGTATGCAAATAGAGAGAGAAGGAGCAAGTGAGCATACTCATTTGATAAAGGAAATGGGGCAAAATGTCAACAACAGGTGAATCTGGGTAGAAGATACAGGAGTATTCCATGACTATTCTTATTCTTGTCATTTTCTGTTAAGTTTGAAATAACTGCACAATAAAGCCATAAAGAAACAAAAATGGTATTTTAGAATGCTAATAGCTTCGGGCGCCTGGGTGGCTCAGTCGGTTAAGCGACTGCCTTCGGCTCAGGTCATGATCCCGGGGTCCTGGGATCGAGTCCCGCGTCGGGCTCCCCGCTCTGCAGGGAGCCTGCTTCTCCCTCTCCCACTCCCCCTGCTTGTGTTCCCTCTCTCGCTGTGTCTCTCTGTCAAATAAATAATAAAAATAAAATCTTTAAAAAAAAAAAAAGAATGCTAATAGCTTCTACCATACACGATATGGTCAGCTATGATGAGGGGGTAGGGAAAGCCTGAGAAAAGCAGGAGAATTTGTGCAGTAGACAGAAATCTCTTAATTTAAATGCCTGGTGGTCAGGGAAAGAAAGAAAATACTTGGATAATCCATAATTGGAAAGGCGATTCCTAGAGATGAGAATATATACAGAAGCCCAGAGATTTCTTTATTTTTTTTACATACCACAAACATTTAGGAGTTGAAATATTTGTATTTTATGAAGACATAAGAAATGACTTTGTATATCAATGTCTATGTTATTTGTACTTCTATATGCTAAATGTAATAAATGCAACTTGAATGTAACAATAAGAGGATCAACACTATGGACAGAGTTAATATGTGCTTATCTGAAACTTAGCAGATAAAAAGATACTGCCAAAATAAACAAGCTGAAAGTGAGAACGGACATTCGAAGTACATTATTGTGTTACTGGAACATCTGGTACTAACACTGTCAAGTTTACATATGTTCTCAAATACTTATTTATGTAACAATCAAATGCTAAGCATTCCAGCTGCACTTGTAAACTTTTCATGAGCTGAAGTCATATGCACAAGCTCAGCTAAATATACTTGACAGAGGGAGGGGCGTGAGGAAACTGTTAACTCTGAGAACTGGAGTTTGATTGCAGTGCGGCCCTGGCAACGTTAATGGACCAGTATTTGCTAGGAGAACTGAGCTGCTTGGCTCATGTGAGATTCACTTCCATTCCGGTAGGTAGATTCACAAATATCTAGTCAATGGTCAAAATCATGATTTGACAGCTAACTTTTTTGGATATAATTTACTCAGGAAAGAAAACTGTATATAGATTAAAAAAAAATAGAGCAGAGGACATGATGATATAAAGTCATTAAAAAAAAGAGTATTGGATTCTAAGATGGAAAAATACTTTCCTCAACACATTCTAAAGTCAGACAAGTAGTCTGACTGGAGCAACACATAAATTAGAAAAGACAGAATAAAAGGAGGAGGCACTTTTGCATGACGACCATCTAATGTTACTCCTAATGAAAATTAGGAGTGTGAAACTTGCCTCCTTAGAGACAGAATAAACAGTAACTACCTTAAGCCTTTTGAAAGAGTAAAAAAGCAAGAACAAGGGAAACAGGTATTTCTATGCCCTGTCTTCCTCTTCTACAAACAAAAGGAAGAAGATAGATAACAACTTTTCCCGAAGCTTGCCTAATCACTGCTTTGATCCAATTTCTAGAGTATGCAATACTGCAGAAACTTACCAAGTTCTTCATTTTATGAACAGAAGATTTTTTTTTAAGATTTTATTTATTTGACAGAGAGAGACACAGCGAGAGAGGGAACACAAGCAGGGGGAGTGGGAGAGGGAGAAGCAGGCTTCCCACAGAGCAGGGAGCCCGATGTGGGGCTTGATCCCAGGACCCTGAGATCATGACCTGAGCCGAAGGCAGATGCTTAACAACTGAGCCACCCAGGCACCCCTCAACAGAGGATCTTAATCAAAGTGATTTCTGTCAGGTTGGGGTTAAAAGCATATATTTTTTGGGGGAAAATTAAGAATCACCTCTACCCTCAATCTACTGGCAGATTCTGAAAGTTTCTTTTAGAATTAACCAGATGTTTCAGAGTGATTTCTAGATCTAGAAATGAAGATGTATGAAGATACATCTGTAATCTATGTGATTTTGAAGATCTGTAATCTATGTGATCCTCTTACCTGTACTTTACTTATGCCAGAATTTGCAATCACAGATCTTGGGCCAGGGAAAATACCATTCACTACCATTCACCCCTTTACCTCGGTGGCCTTAGAAACCCTAGATATATATTTAATTTCCTGGGAAACTTCTAAAAATCTCAAACCCAGGCTCCATCTCAGACCAATTAAATCAGAGTGAAACTCAGACATCAGCCCCACTTGATTGTGCAGCCAAGGTTGGGGATGAGGATGGGCTTAGAATGAGGATAGGCATTCTTTAGGGATCATGGCATTAGCTTTATAAAAAGGGCATTATTTTTTTGCAAAATAACTTGGAAGCAGTAGGCACTCCCATGCTCTCTCTTTTAATTAGGTCTGGAAATACAGGAGTTATAAACACAAGAGCTCTGACTCTTCAAACTCCACCTCTTCTCACATCTTGAGAACACCTAGGGCTGATAAGGTACTGCCTGAGGATAGGTAGTCTAGCCTTCCAAGCCCTACAGCTTCCCTCATTTTAGCTGAAGAAGGGTTGAACAAGGACAGTGGACTTTTTTTTTTTTCATTTTGACAATTTATGAAAAAAGTAGCAAATTTTGCCTACAAAACTACATTATGCAGTCATGAATGTGAAGGAGAGAGTGGGATTTAAGTGGGAGCTTAAATTATGAGGACAGAACATACTAACCTTTAAAAAATGCCTTTCAGATTATTTGCAACAATGAGGCATATACACATATACATATAAATTTCAGACCAAGAGAATAACCTGGAATTTAGCTTTAAAGAGAACGAATGTAAATCTTGCTCTGCCTTGACAATTCTAGTTTATACCAATTGTCTCTGTGTATTACTAACGGTACCTTCTTTGACTCAAAGTGTCCTGTTGGGATTGTAAAGTAGAGACAAGAAACATGAATTATACAGTGATAATGCTCAATAAATATTAGTTATTGTAAGATTATTGTCATTATTATTAATTCATAAATAACAGGTTTTAAAGGCGGTCTACCCATATAAAAAGAAAACAAAAATGCACACCACCAGATTTCAACCACATGTCTACAACCGAAGATTGGTTTTCTCTACATTTCCACAAGTGGTAATGCAGTGTCATCTTTGAAAATAGATGGCTTTTTTTAATCCCTTTTTCTATAAATAAATATAATTCAAGGTAATTAAAAAAGGATTTTTATCTTCAAAATGTCAGAGGGATTTGTATAATGTAAAGATCGTTTTTAATCATTACTAAGTAGATGGCCTTACTTCTGATTATTATCTAAGCTTAGCCAATTTATGTTCAATGGTTTGGGACAAGAAAGCAAAAAAAAAATTAATTAAAAATAAAAAAGACAGGAATGGCATTTAGATCTGCTTTAAGTACTATCTAAAATGTTCTCTTGTTTTGACTAACTCCAGAAGGAAAACTTGAAACAATGAGTAAATGAGTATAAGTTACAAAGAGGCATATTTTAGCTCAACATAAGGATTTTTAAAATAGAGTTGTCCAACAGAATGGATTGTTTCAGCAAATGATGAGCTCCTTTGCTGAAGATATCCAAACTGAGACCGGATGAGCATATGCCAAGGATGCGGCAGGAAGCATTTCTGCACTGTGTGGGAGGTTAGCCAACAGAAGATGACGTCTTAGGTTCCTTCCAGTGCTAAATTCTATAATCTTATGACTATTCCAAACACGAATAACTATCTTAATGATACAAATGATGTGGAGGCCTGGTTAAGAAAATGAAAAAGAAGAAAAACAAACAAACAAACAAACAAACTTTACTTGGGTTCCAGGGAAAATAGACTATGTGAAGAAGATTTTCTTTTTAAATGCTGAGATAAGGAAGTTGCTACATTCTAAAAGTCTATGTTTTATGATACATGTAATTATTTTATAAAATTTAAGGCAAACAATAAAGCATGCATTTCCAAAAGATAAATGAACTGAAGAGTAAAAAATCATTTGTTGAATTACCAAATTTTACAAAACAGGAGGATAAGAAGGTAGGCAGAAAGCCACCAAGCAAGGTTTTCCAGTCACACAGTCCCATGGAGAAAAAAAATAGAGTTCAGAAACTTCTAAGGGGGAGAGATCCTGATTAAAAACCCCAGGACCTCCAGGCACCTGGGTGGCTTAGTTGGTTAAGTATCCAACTCTTGATTTTGGCTCAGGTCATGATCTCTGGTCATGGGATTGAGCTCTGCGTCCTGCTCCACACTCAGCGTGGAGTCTGCTTGCCCCTCCCCATTCCCCTCTGCCCCGCCCCCTGCACAAAGGCATGTGCGCACTCTCTCTCTCTCTCAATTAAAATAAATAAATGAAATCTTAAAAAACACACACACAAAACAACCCAGGATCTCAATTAGAAACCCAGGTGTCCACAAGAGCAAAGCAGAGACAAAGAAGAGGTAGACTGAGCAATTACCAGTTGAATCCCAGCATTAGAATAAAGTAATCTGTGAACACTCTATTGTCCAACCAAAAACACAGAGAAAGAGGACATCATCCAGAGTCACTACAGTTTAGCAAATGTAATATTTGGCATTAATAATACACACACAAAACACAAAACAGGACAGGAAGAAAAGAACAGATCAATAGATGAGCCATTTATTGGAATTATCAGGTTGGATAAAAAGCTATGATTAACAGGTTTGAAAAATAAATGACATGAAGAATTTATAGATTCTAGAGTGGCAGAATTTATTTAGAAAATCAAATAGAATTTCTAGGGCTAATAAAATGTAATAACTGGAATTAAGAACAAGATTGGTGGGTTAAACGGAATATTGGAAGCTGAAGGGAGGATAAGTGACCTGGAAGAAATACCAGAAAATACTTGGGTTGAAATTTGGGTAATAAAAGGTATGAAAATACTAAAAAGTTTGCAGCTACAATATGAGAATGGTAAAAAAGTATATTTAATTGGTGTCCCAGACTGGGGAGGAGAAAAATAATAGGGCAGGAAACAACTGAATAAATAAGGGCAAAGAATTTTCAAAGTGAAAGACATCAAGGCATAGAAAGACACATCATAGTAAAACTGCTAAAAACTACAAAGAAAAAAAAAAAACCCTGAGAATAGCCAAATGGAAAAAATATACCTTACTTTCAAAGGTACAGAAATAAGAATGGTAGTCAACTTGTCAATAGAAATAATGAAAGACATGGGGCGCCTGGGTGGCTCAGTTGGTTAAGCGACTGCCTTCGGCTCAGGTCATGATCCTGGAGTCCCGGGATCGAGTCCGCATCGGGCTCCCTGCTCAGCAGGGAGTGTGCTTCTCCCTCTGGCCCTCCTCCCTCTCATGCTCTCTCTCTCTCATTCTCTCTCTCACAAATAAATAAAATCTTAAAAAAAAAAATTTAAAAAAAAGAAATAATGAAAGACAGATAATGGAATGACATTTTCAAGTTGCTGAAAGACAACTATCTTCTTGGATTTTATACCCACCAAAAATACTCTCCAAAAGTGAAGGTAAAATAAAGACATTAGCAGACAGACAAAAAGCAAGGGAAATTATCACTAGCATATTCTCACTAAAATGCATATAAAGGTTAGTTCTGCTGGCAAATGGAAAATGATCCCAAATGGAAGCATAGAAATTCAACAGAAATAGTAAAACTGTGGATAAATATAAATAAATACTGACTGTACAAAGCAGTAATTACAATGTCTTCTGGGGAATAAAACAAATGCAGTAGTACAATGATTGATAACAATAATACAAAGGATGGTGGTGACACATGAACATAAAATATTCTAAGGTCCTAGCGTTGGTCAAGAATTTTTAAATGTATAGAATTATATTAGGTTGTAATAAGTCCAGACTAGAGAGTGTATTCTTTTTTTTTTATATTTTATTTATTTATTTGAGAGAGAGTGAGTGAGAGAGAGAGAGAGACAGAGCAAGCACGAGCAGGGGAAGGGGCAGAGGGAGGGAGAAGCAGGCTCCCTGATGAACAGGGAGCGTGATGTGGGGCTTGATGCAGGGACTCCAGGATCATGATCTGAGCCAAAGGCAGATGCTTAACAGACTGAGCCACCCTAGAGAGTGTATTCTTTAGGATATGTACTCAACATAGTAAAAGAATGTGTAATTAACAAACCAATAGAGGGGGATAAAATAATGAAGGAAGTCTGTTTAACCTTAAATAATGTAAAGAAGGAAAAAGATGAACATGAAATAAGTGAAAAGAGCAGAAAACAGATAATTTGTAATTTTTGTAATGTTTGTAATTACATTAAAAGAGGTTGCTCTAGTCATAAGCAAACATTTTCAAACTAGATTAAAAAATACAATCAGATGTTATTTATAATTGATATTCTTTAAGTATAAAGATAGAGAAAGTTTGGAAGTAAAAGGATGGAAAAATATATACCATTGTAACTCTAACCGGAAAAACTGGTGCAGTTATTCTACTTTTAAAATGGATATATGATAAAAGGTAATCCAACAAAAAGATAAAACAATTCAGAATTTGTTTTCACATATCTTCAAATATGTAAAGCAAAAATTGACAAAACTTAAAGGAGTGTCCCATACAACAATCTCTCTTAATTATTGGTAAAGAAAGGAAAGGAAAAAAATCAGCAAAGATACAGAAGATCTAAACAATGCTTTTAATAAACCTCCCTTAATTGGCATATATACAACACTGCACCCAACAATAATAGAATACACATTCTTTATAAATGCATATGGATCATATACCAAAATTGGTCATGTGGGCCATAAAGGAAGTCTCAACAAATTGCAAGAGACTAAGTCATTTAGAGTACATTCTTTGAACACTACTTAATTGAGCTAGAAATCAATAAAAAAATTAACAAATATCTTTGTTTCATATCCTAAACTAAGACTACAACAAATAGGAACCATCAGAAGTTTTCCACTGCAGAAACTGATGCAGGAATCATTTTTAAACATTTAAAACTGTGCTATAAAATAAATTTACATTTATTTTCAATTAATTACCAAAAAATCCACGTAGCATATCTTTTGATTAACTTTTTACAGATGGAATAATATATAAAATTGCTTTTCTTATTTGTTTTTGGCTAGAAATCAGGTTCCCCCTTTTAAAGCTGTCACTCTATATACTTGGGATCACTAATATAGTAAAGATTATAGTTAAATTGAAAACTTTTTTATTAAAAAAGAGCCAACCTGCCAACTTACTTCACATATTTAGTCAATTGCCATAAAAATAAGAAAACCTTAAGCATGTCTACTAACCATGAGAGACTGACCATATGGTCCAATGCTAGCAGGTGCCCAGTGAGAAATACTCTGAACATATAGGATTTCTTTGATGAGAGAGACCATCACCAATCTTTATGTCCTTCTGATGGGCAAGGCAATCTATTGAGAAAAGTATTCCTTCTGGCAACATAGTTTCTACACATACTCTGAAAAGTAAACCAAATTTGTTGAGTTCGTTGTCTCTTTGTGTTTGTGTTGGTTATTCTTGAATTTTGGTTCTTGGCTATCTTCTCATATCTATAGGCAAAGATCTTGATTACAGAATATTGTTACCTGGAATGCATTTCAAGTGACAATGTTCACCTGGCTCTGACAGCAAAGATGATGAACATGGTGCTGGCCAACTGCCAGGCTGGCTTGTGTATATAGCATGCCTTTTGGGTGGACACATTTCCTTATTTGGGGGGCCCATGAATCAGAGGAGACCCTATCTCATGAAAATCTCCTTTGGGACTCTCCCATATCATATTTAGAATTCCAGATTTGTGTCTTTATACAGTACCCAGTAGAGTCAGGTACTTTGAAAGCAGGGTGCTTGTACAGTTGTTCTATCACCCTGTAATTAACTGGCCAACCAGACATAGCCTATTCCTCTCAGTTCCTGATAGCCTTGAATCTTGGGCTTATTTAAGCCTCCTTTTGTTTTGGAAGATCTTTTCCAACTCTAGGGAGCTGTCGGTTCAGCTTTGTTGGGATATGCCATTAGTCTTATCCTATTTCTTAATACCTCCCAGAAATTTTTACTTCTGATAGCACCCTTCCCTGCCTTCTGTAGTTGCTCTGGGTTTATTATTGTTTTACATGTCTTCTGTCAGTTCAATAGAATTCTGGTAGGGAGGAAAGACAAAAGCTGTCAAAATGTTCAGTCAGCTCTCTTGAACCCATATATAAATTTCTATGTCAACTCAGTTGAATTATATGAGCAATTAAACAAATGTAATCTCATAACACTTCACAGTTTACTGAAATGGGAGCCATCTGTCTTAATTCTAACTCCCCATTAATGTTTTAGTAAATTCATTCAGACTCTGCCTTTCCAGCCTTGCTTCAGGATAAGAAGTGCACCATCCCATTCCCCAACTCTTTCCCTCTTTTGTATCGCCAATCTTTCTCCTGTGGGTTCTCCTTTTCTCCTACAACAAATGATAAATCTTCCCTATCCCCAAAATATCTCCTCAGTTTTACCTCCCTCCTATCCTTCATAGCCCTCTCATTAATTCCTAAGCCCTATAGCGATTAACATTGCCAATGCCAAAATTCAGTCTTGAGGAAGCTTCCTTGGAGCTCCATGATCCTATCTCTTTAGGCTTGTCTGAAGGTAGTGGGATAGTGGGGATTCTCTCAATGGGGGAGTGGAAAGAGCACTAATTTTGTTTGTCCGAAGGTAGTGAGATAGTGGGGATTCTCTCAATGGGGAGTGGAAAGAGCACTAATGCCAAAGATAGAGAAGAATCATGAAAATTCATCAGAAATGGGGAAAGGATGGAAAACAATGCTGACGCCTTCCTAAGTCAAAGCCTACGTTCTTTCTTTTCTTAGTCTTCATCTGCAGCAATGAACACTACTAAACCTCTCTCTCTGAGGGTACCTTCCCTAGAATTCCATGGTACTACTTGAACTTGGTCTTCTTCCTACCTTTTTGACAATTCCTTCCTAGTATGAAGGGAGTCATATAATGGGGGAGGTTTCTACAATATAGAGTGTAATCTGTAGAAGTGCCAAAGATTAAAAAAAATCCCTTTAAATTCATCAGAACTTGGAAGGAAAAGATGGAAAATAGGACAAACAGGAAAATAGACTGGAAGTAAGATAAAGTAAAAGGCGGACCTAGCCGGTCAGCTGGGGAAGCAACCAGAAGTAACCCTGGGTTTCAGAACCACTGAGGTCTGTGTGGGAAGTTGTAACCTTAGTGTTGCCTACACTGCCAGAGTGGAATGGCTGGCAGATGTCAGGCATTTGAGCCCCTAACTGTAAAGCACCAGATGAGCATTTCTTATCTCATTTGCCTAATGGTAAAAGAACTTCTCATATCCTGGGTCACTGTTCACTGGTTCTGGGGGCAAATGGTAGCCTGCTCATGGCTGAATGATGCTCACCGTGCCACCTGAAATAGACCCAGAGCAAAGCAGATGTTCCTGGAGAAAGTACCAATTTCCCTAGTTAATGCCACAATACTCTAATCATTCCTTTATCTCATGCCTACTAAGTATTAAAACATTTTCTAGTGGTAAATCATTTCCTGCTTATTAACTTGTGATGGGCCTTGGGTTGTTTTATAAAATTATATCATTTGATTCTTAAAGAGTTAGATTCTCTAAACCTGTCAGGAAAAATCTTTTTGCTTTCTTTCTTTTAAAAAATGTATCTCCCTAGTATAGTGTTCTGCATAAAAATTAAATGAATATCAATTTCTAGAAAACTTACTATAACATCAACTTTTCTGTCATTTTAAGCATTTTCTATTATACAATCAAAATCATTTTCTTTTTCTTCCTTTATTTAATTTAAAGATTAAGCATTTCAAAATAATTGCAAAATGTAATTAAATATTAGTAAATTTCCTTGGTTAGTCTTATGTAGGCAAAATAAGAATGAAACATCTGGTCTTCAGTTATTTAAAATTATGTCTGAAACCATTTATTTTAAGGATAAGGAAAATAGGCCAATTAGACATTTGAAAATGAACATAGATTGGAAGTAGAGAGATGAGATGAGAGAGTAAGAGGAAGGGTGTACTAGCTCCACAAGTACTCCTTCTTGACCTCACTGCCAATACCACTCTGCTGTATTAATTTTCCTCTGCTTATACTCCAGAATCCCTTTACTTATCAAGCCTTACCATGAATGCATGTCTCTGTGTACAGATTACTGATAATGGTTGTTAAAGAATAGTAAGAATAGCTGCACAAGATAGGGATATAAAAGGAATATGGGATAACAAACCATGTTAGGAAATATGAAAGACACATAAATTTGAAAAACAACACAACCACTCTACCAATGGGAGACAACATGATAAAAAGCAGGCTTCAGAGCCAGGGATTGCTATACAGCAGAGCATGAACCTGGAATGAGGATTTAAATGGGATAACCAGAAAAGTGCTGGGTATTAAGCATTCAGGCAACTTTCTCTTCACCTGATAGTAAGAGTTACCTACCTTACAGGCAGGAAGAGCTTGAATGTGGTCACATATGCTGAGTTAACAGCTGAGAAATTTTTCATGCTTTTCAGATGGATGGACCCAAATGATATCTTTTCAATTCCATTCCCCTAGATTTAATAATAGCTGCAGAAGAAAAAATATATTCATAAGTTTAGAACAACTATAATTAAAATTCTTCTGCTAAGAAATTATAAGTGATATTTTGAGTTGACTTCATACAAAATATATTCCATATATGTTGTATATATTTCTGATCATGGATTAGTGTGACTGAAGCATTTGGTGATGAAATAATGGAGAGGTTGGCAAATTTTTTCTGTACAGGACTAATAAATATTTGAAGCTTTGCAGGACAAGAGGCAAAAATTAAGACATTATATAGAACATAACAAATTATAGAAAATCTAACACAATGTAGGCAATAAATCGCTTTACTAACAAAATTCAAAATACAGTAAGAATAATTGAAACATTAAAAAATATATATCTACTAATGAGAAGAATGGAGTTCTCTCTTTTTTTTTTCTTTTAGGATAACATTTCACTTAACAAGAGTTCAGTTACTCTTTTTTTTTTAACAAAAGATCTTATCCATTTATTTATTTATTTAAGAGAAAGAGTGCATGCAATGGGGGGAGGGGCAGAGGGAGAGAGAGAATCTCAAACAGACTCGAACTGAGTGCAAAGCCCATGCAGGGCTCAATCTCACAATCCAGAGATCATGACCTGAACCAAAATCAAGAGTTGGACACTTAACAGACTAAGCCACCTAGGTGCCCCGATTTTAGCATACTTCCAATGAGTAATCTCAATGATTTTAATACCTCATCCCTTAGGAAACAATAACCAGAATAACGATAGAAACCATTATCACATTTCAATTAAAAGAAGTCAAGCTTAATTTTGACCTCTGAAATTGCTTGTAATGCCCTCTACACTAGATCTGAGATTTGAACATTTTGCAGTTAGATCTACCTTAGATGGTAGACTGTAAATGCTAGAAAATTAAGATAAATACCATTCTCTTAGATTGTTGATTGTTTACATATATTGTTATCCCCACTTTCTCCAAAGCTCTAGACAATAATAAGACAAATCTACACGGAAACAAAAAACCAAAAGGATTTAGTGTGATGAAGAAGCAAGAAACCAGAACCACATCTGATGAGACTAAACATTACTAATAAAACAGAAAAGGGAAATAATATTCTTGGGATGAACTTAATCCTGGGATAACATTTGACTTTATGGAACTCAGCTGTTAAGGAACTTGAGAGACAGGGTGTTGAGAGACACTCTTTCAGGGTGTTCCAGTTAGAACTGAGAATTACAGGCAAAGAATGCTGAGAAGATAATTGAGCAGCATAACCATTAATAAAGCAGATAAGAGAAACAGGATTTACTATATACTATATGCTGAATAAAAAGAAATAGCTACAAAGTGAGCTTTGTAATAACTTACAAAGAGTTCTGTTTGAGGATCTTAAGCTGTTTTCTAAATCAGTATTATCTCATTCTTACACACTAGAAAATTAAGTCAAAATAACAATCAATCAACTTCTTGTGCCAGAAAACAGCCATTCTTTTCTGGTTGGACCCATTTCTTTGGTGGGCCACTAAATTCTCTTATTCAACATTCATTGGTGATAGTCTTTCTTAAAGTACTAAGAAAATGAATTAAAACTATTTTAAAGTTTTATAGTTTGACATGAAAGTTAATGCTTAAAAATGAACCAAAGATAAAAGGCTAAAGGGGAAATCCCTAAAAAGGATTAAATATTTAGCCATAAATTTTAAAATATCCCATTTACCAAAACTTCTTGTTGCAAGAATTATGAAATATTTGACTACTGGAAAGATTTTTGGGTTTCATGCTTCGTATTTTTCAAAGACTGCCTACTATGTTTCCAAGTTCAAGTATAATTCTGCCCAAGAGTAGAGATTTGGCCCAGATGAGCTCTTGCCATTCCTTTCTGTTTGGTGATCCTATGTTAAATATGACACTTAACAGCATTTACACCTAGGAGACAGAGGATACCACTATAAGACAAAGGATCTGAAGCTCCCATGTCAGAATCCTTCTCCAACTTCTCCTAGACTAGAAGTAACAAAGAGAATTTGAAACTTTCCTCACTCATATCTGTGTTTTCAATAGTGTCTGAAAGCTGGAGATCTTGAATTTATACATGTTATACAAAATGTGTCTACTTTTAGGATTTGGAGTTCTCAACCCAAAGCTATTCCCTGAGGAAGATGAACAGGTGATAAAAGTTTCCTGACCCATTTGCTGGCATCACCTGGTTCGTTTGCTTGCCTACTGATAAAACTTGGGATGGAGCTGCTTCTACTCCTGATGGAGTAGAGATACTGATGTTCTTGCACTACCATGCTGAGAATACTAGGTGTCCTGATTACAGGCAGCTCCCCCACAAACAGTAGTAGATAAGAGATGGGTTGAAAGGTCCACTACTCTCCATAGCTTCCCAGAAGATGAAGACCATCTGTTACTGTGGCAATCTCCTTTATCTCAAAAATTTGAGTAACAATAGAAAGCTATACCTTACTTACCATATTAGTAAAAGATATTAATAATAGTTTGTGTAATTTTTGGCAAGTGTGTGAAAGAGTTGGAACTCTCACGCACATTTTAGTAGGCATATAAATCGGTTCAACATTTTAAACAGTAATTTAGCAAATATTGATAGTCTGTATTTGGAATATGAAGATACAACAATACAGATTCTGGAAAATTATAGGGTCTAGATGATCTTGAGATCGCGAAAAAATTTTTTAAACGGGGCAAAAAAAAATATAACCTTAAAAAAAAAAAAAAAAAAAAAAAGGAATAAATTGTTCATCAAAGACATCATTAAGTGAATGAAAAGGGAAGCCACAGCGTAGAAGATGATGATATTGCAACACACATATCTAACAAAGGGCTTACATCTAAAGCAGTAAAAAAAAAACAACCAACCAAACCAACAAACAAAAAACCCCAGAAAACTCTTGCTGATCAGTTAAAAAGTATGACAGATAATCCTGTAAAGGAATGTACAAGAGACTAAACACTTTACAAAAGAGGCTAAAAAGCAAGTTATGAGTGAACTACCAATTAAGAATACAAGGCAAATCCACCATAAACTCACTTAAATGGCAAATATTAAAAATGCTGACAATATAAAGTATTAGTGAGGCTATGTAGCAAATGAAATTCTAATAAACTGCTGGTAGAAATGCAAATTATTTAAAGCACTTCAGAAAACCCAGCAATTCTACTCAATAAAAATGCATACGCATTTCAACAAAAAGTTCTGTATAAGAATGTTCATAGCACAATTATTTGTAATAACCATAAAATGCCCAAAGGTCCATCCTTGAATGGATATAGTATACCCATACAATGGAATACTCTTCAGAAAAAAAGGTTAAAAGAGAAGAAGAACCCAAGCTATCTTTACAACAGCATGGATGAATTTCATAAGCATAATGTTGAGAGAAATGAAATGAAAGAAGTCAGGTACAACAGGATACACAAGAATAAGCAAAATATTTTCATTTACGTAGAGTTCAAAAACAAGCAATCACAAGTACCTATGGTATTAATTGTGAGAATGGTGGTTACTGTCAGGAGGGGCAAGGAACAGTGACAGGGAAAGTCATGAAGCTGAGAGGAGGATTTTTGTAGTCTTGGCAATGTTTTATTTCCTGACTTGTGTAACAATGACAAAAGTATGAGCACTTTGTGAAAATTCATTCATCTGCATATTTGATTCTTGCTCTTTTCTGTGTGTTAATACTTTAACAAAAAGGTAAGGGGAAAAAAGCAGTATGGATTTCCCTAAAGTGATCCTCCCAATATCATTTCATTCATGACGGGTGACCCTGGACAGACATATTTCTTCCTGCTTCTCACTTTGCATGGCCACCATCTTCTATAAAGTTTTGGTCATGTCATCTGTATTTGTAAACATATTCTCTCACTGTCCCTTCTATATTACTTCATTTCTCTTTTTCCTTGGAGTGGTAGACTATAACCCTGATAGCATCCAAGAGTAGTTTTGGGTGGGAGTTTTAGTCTGAATGATCATGCCTTTTTAAACTAAGGACAATTTTCTTCTATTTTATAAAATGATCTCTCCTCCACCACCCATTTCTGTTCCATTTACTTGAAAGTCGGGCTGCCAATTTTTCTTCTATATCTCTCAATTTTTCTTCCCTATATTGCAGTTTGTTATATTATATTCTGGGCCATACCCTTTACTGGTGTAGGAAATTATTAGATTATAAACTTGTTCTTGTGTTTTGAACTAAATTATATGTTTCTGAACATCATGTTAATCTCAGGTTACATATACCTCATTTCAGGCATCCAAGTAGCTTTCTGAATGAATTTATCAATGTTTTTAGAAAAAAACCTGGATTTTCATTGAATTTTTAAATTTTTCACTCAAATATGTTATTTAAACACATGAAAGAATAAAGGAGAAATAATGAAGCTACTGCTCATGGATGAATTTTTGAGAAAGATTTTAAATTCTCTTTTCTCAAATGTTATATAGTGCAGACATAAAGTAATTAAATTGGATCTTTAAAAAGTTAAGATCCAATTCTGAATATGGCATTTAAAAAGCATTCTATTAAAGGATTAGTATTATTAAGATATAATGTACTTTAGACATGTAATTTTCCTATGAATGTCTTTGAATCATTTTCCTTATAGAGAATTTTGGTACTATGTCTGGCTTTGAAGATTTTTTCAATGAACATATTTGTGGGACAACAGCCAAGAAAAGGTGCCATTTGG